>NC_057797.1:676791434-676868934 GCF_018294505.1 Triticum aestivum | reverse complement strand
ATCCCCACGGTCGTGACACCACTTTCTAAACAAAAGTTTCCAAAATCCAATGCGGAACCAAGCAGTAAGAGAAATTCATCATGGTAATTATTAGTCGAAAACCAAAGTGGAACGGAGAGAACGGAGAGTCAGTTACAATGACAAAATTGTTGAGGAATCATGTTGAAAGAACAACATTCTGTGTCATAAATATCGTATATAGAGATTTTTCATGTATCGACGCTTTTGATTCAATTATGAAAGTACGCTGTACTGGACTTGCACCCCTAGTTACGCAGAAGTGCAAGCACAGAAGCGGATGACCGGACCTTACCAACATACTCAAAAAAGTATTCTATACTGGGGTCTGTGCTCTTGACAAGCAGTGTTTCCAGTCTAGCTGTGTCAAATCGGGTGTGAAGTGTCCTTCTAGGTTCTGGCTGGTAGAGCAGAGGACTGAAAATCCTCTTTAGTTTCACGCATGGGACTCTAAATCCCAATTGCGCTAGCTCTGTGGTTCGATTCCACAACAGAACGAACAATGAATGAATGTGGGCGGTCAACCAGGTAAGCCTGTGCCCAGGAAAGAAAGGACTAGGGAGGGATTGAGAGAAGCTTTCACAGTGGAAAATGCAAAAAAGCATATCGTTCTTAGAAATTGTGGAATTTTACTCAGTTAGAGCTATGGTTTAGCATCAAGAGGGAAGTTTTGTAAAAGCAACAGGAAGAATTGCTCAGATACCCGTGAGCGTATATAACTTGGGTCGTGTTATAAATGCTCTGGCTAAACCTATTGATGGGAGAGGCGAAATTGTAGCTTCCGAATCTCGCTTAATTGAATCTCCTGCTCCAAGTAGAATTTCCAGGCGTTCCGTATACGAACCTCTTCAAACAGGGCTTATTGCTATCGATTCGATGATCCCTATAGGGCGCGGTCAGCGAGAGTTCATTATTGGGGACAGACAGACTGGCAAAACAGCAGTAGCCACAGATACAATTCTCAAGAAAAAAGGGCAAGATGTAAGAAGAACGAGAGCGAGCCTTCACGAAATAAAATGCAAGTGAAAGAGAATTGTCAAAATTTCCTAAAAGCGGTGGTTCTTTTCTTTATGGATCGGGTAGATCCATATGTTCTGAGGGGGAGACGAGGTGTAGCGCAGTCTGGTCAGCGCATCTGTTTTGGGTACAGAGGGCCATAGGTTCGAATCCTGTCACCTTGATGTGGTATTCACACAATGGGGCCGAAGTGCAAAGCCCCGTAGCCTATCCGCGGTCGGGAAGGCAGGCGAAAAGCGCGCACAAAAGAAAAAGAAAGCTAAAAAGCTTATTTTGCAATCCATTATCTTTGGTATTCTTCTATATTTAGATCATATTATATAGCTATTTCACAGGTTTTATTTACATACCTCAGTCATGTTATTTGTCTAGCCTTCAATCAGAATAGCCTCTCCACCGGTTCTGAAGATTCTTTCGGCATCAATGTGCTTGTGAAAAGAGATAGAGACGTCTCGCGCATCACTACTTACTTGTGATCTAGATCTGCATCCTGATAAGGTGCATCCCGTTAAATGATCTTATGTAAAACTTATCACCACAGATAATAAACAGGGCAGAGTTTTGAAAAGTACAACTCGATCTTTCACCTCAGCTTATGGTGGTGACTTTACCTATTTTGGAATTTCTATATGTCATCATACCTTTTAGGATCATAACCATCCTCATCTTGTAAAGTTTCTATGGCGAAAACTGTAGGCGGGTGACCCTGACGATTGCACCAAGACTGGTATCAGAGTCCCTCGGTAATCAAAATCATAGAGGCCAAAGTTGCTAATGTATCTGCAAAAGAAGAGCTATAGGAAGTAGCAAGGAATCCCACATGAACCATAAGCTAGAATACTGGTATCAAGAGATGTTATTACAGGTACAACCCTATTTTCGTCACTGTATAGAGGCATTCGAGGTTTCATAGACAAAGGTTAGATAGATGGAAAAAAGCTAGGTTAGATAGTAAGAACTTGGTAATTGAGGGTTGGCCAAAGCAGGATCTATGGTTCGGTTGCTTTTCTTCTCCTGATTTTCTGATCCAAATCCTATTTCATTGATTTTCTGACTGGAATTCCAGAAGGAAAACTAGGAGAAATTGACTGGAAATGATTATCCCATTTCTTGCTTTCCCAACCGGAACAACAAACTAGTAGGAAAGGATCTGTTATTTTGGAGTTCTGTCCCAACCTTCATTCAATTATCCGGGCTCCCCTTCGGCTTGAAGAAGACCGCTTTCCCTTTCTTTTCTTCCCTGGCACTCAGCATAAGTTATAGGGCGCCCTGAGGGTAGACCCAGCAATTTGTCAATCTATACACAGCATAAGTTATAGGTCGGCTAGGTCAATCAGTTGAGGGAAGGCCGAAGTAGTTCTGGTTTCGAAAATCAAGGCAGATAAGCTATGGTGTCCTATAATCCTCTCCCCTGAAGGGTTGTTAGATTACCAAGTCCGCAAGGAATGGGAAATAGGACCTTTAAATCAATGCAAGTAAGGGCTGATTAACCTAAAGAAAAGAGTGCATGCATCAGAAAACACTTCTATTTTATTCTAATTCTCGTATCAATAAGATCATATCGGGATCCATCTATGAAAGATCTCTATTGCATCAATAAAACAAACCCCTATATATCCCTTTTTGGTATAGAAAGTTCCAGCCAATTCCAATAGCTTGTGATAGAGTCAAGGGTGCAATTACCCTTGAATTTTAGCTCACACTTTCGGAAAGCTCGATAGTATCGTATTCCGCTCGTATGCTCTCGTAGCCCTTTCGTAGTCTATGCCCCTTTATTCTTAAGTGGGGGAATCCCCTGAAAGCCGGTGATCGAGTGAGTTTTTTTCCAGGAAGCTAGTTCTTTAGGGCTTAAATGCGCCGCTTGTCGGCTGTGAAAAGTATACCTTTCCTTTCCCACCTGTTTTCGGTGCCTTCTTTATGCTCTTTCCTAAGGAAGCAAGAGGAAGAGTGAGGGTCGACAGGCAAAGAATGGCTTGAGTGAAAGCTGGAGTGGCACAAGACAGATTGAAAGCAAAGGGAATAGCTCATATGGAAAGAAACATATATAGTCAATGAAATTCTAAAGATAGCCGTAATAAGCGATATGATAAAAGATTCAGAATGAATGAATAGAATCTAATAACATCGGGTTCCCGTGAAAAAATGGGATTGGGGGAGTAGTTCCCCTCTAGCCAATCCTAAAAGTTCTTCTGCCTTCGCGTGGTAAGCCTTTCAAGTTTCCAGCCAGTAGACAAGAAATTCAGTAAGTAATAGAAACGGGATAGCCATCATAAAAGGGAAATCTCAATCAGTACTTCTTTTTTGGAAAGCGAGGTTGAGTTATATGAAACTAAGGCAAGAAGACGAAAAGACGTTCACGTTACCAATTCCGTCTCGTCTGATCTTTTATTGGTTTTGTTTTTTCTCTCGTGCCCTTCTGGGCGGTACAAAGAACTGATGTAGGGGTTGCCGCTCCTTAGTTCATCTCTCGGTAGAACAAGGCACCTATGCGGTGGGTTCGACTCCCACAGGAGCGTACATTTCCAATCGATTTGGTACTTTTCTTGATTCAGAGTTCTTGATGTCCATTACGGATTCTTTAGCGATGTAAAGCCATCAAGCAGTAGACCAGCAAGGGTTTTTTCTGTCTCGGTATTCGTTCTTGAATCAGTGACTGAGAGTAAGGGCTAGTGATCCATCTAATCACTAAAGGTGGGGCATCTTTCTTTTCGTAGTAAGCAACTCTATTGAGAATCTAGTTTCTTGATCGAAGTAAAGAAGAATTTTAGTTCCTCTTTAGGCGAGCTACTTCGTTCCTATTCGCCGATTCTGAATAGGAGAAGGTTGTAATGAACCCAAAATACTTCGCTAAGGTTCAACCGTTTCGCTACGGTTTTCTTCCAATTTCTTCTAAGGAATTCTGATCAACAGAAAAAAATCTGAGCGAAGGCACCTTTCTCTGTATGGAAAAAGGAAGAAGATGCTGCTTCGGCTTCTGTTTCTAGCTCTGCTTGAGCTGCTTCGTCTGTTTCTCTTGATGTGGGTGTCGGTCTTTTGAGATCTCTTCTCTCACTTTTGGAGCATAGTTGGTCCTCAATTTGAAAACCGACAAAGGTGACTTCTTCCTTATTCACGCCTTGATGCACCTTTTTTCGTGTTCAATCTCGCCTGAGAGCAGTGCATCGATACAACAGAGTTCTTATTCTTACCCTTCAAAAGATCGGGAAAGGTCATTCTAGGCTCTTTATCAGATGTCTCATTCCATCCTTTACCTTGTGCCATGCATGATTCCTAGATCGATTGAATGATCAATTCGAACTTTAGGTACGTAGTCCCTTTGGCCACACAGGAAAAGGTTCATTGTTTTATTTGAAGTAGTGAAACTAATCAACCAAGCGAAGCAAAAGAGATACAAGTAGTGATTATTATTAAAAGATTGGAATGCTATTAAGCATAACGAGACGCTAGCTCACGTTGGCATCTTTCAACCTTTCGGATAACTTCTCTCCATACTAACCAAGAAGAGCAGGGTGGTTTTACTACCATTAGCGAGTAGTTCCCTCTCCATTTTGCAATACAAATATAAGATCACTATTATTACGAGTGGTGAAAGCGAAAGCAATAGTCGCGTACTGGAATCCCAGTAAAGAAGAGTGATTTTCGTCAGAAAGAACAAAAGCTGGAGGAATGCGATCCAGAAAAAAACGGAAACATTGCACTTTTATTCGTTTGCAAGTAGTTGAAGAGGGAATCCACTACCAAAAGAGAAAGAGTTCAGCTGCCCCGATTTCTCGAAGGGTAAGAAGAAAATAAGAAGTCTCTTGAGCAGTGAGGAGCACAACAATTTGTGCTCTGAGCGATAGAGGTCAAAGGTGCTACTAAAAGGGGGCAATGAGATAACAACTTGAAACAATAGGAGAGAAGTGGTAGCTTCATGTCGGGGCGAACTAAAACATCTTAGCCGTAAAAAACCTTCCCTTTTCAAGTCCTTGCTATCCCTCTCGCTCTACCCAACTATCTATAATGGGGCAGAGAAGGATAAGCAAAGTAGGTGCACGAATATTTATTAATTAAGAGTTTTCGAGACTTCATTCTCTTTTTAGTTTTGACTCTGGGTCCGGTACAGGTTGATGCGGAGGATAGGGATGGGAAAAGAAGCCCTAGCTTTGGGAAAGACCGGATCATAACATGAATTTCAGGGCATACTTAGTAGATGCAAATCTAGGTACTCTTTCTTCCCCAGATGGGGAATGGGCCAAGCCGATCCGTTGTTGGCTCTGAAAGTGCATTTGCTAGTTCGAAAGAAGCTGAATCCGGGTGCAAATGGGATTCAAAATGATTCTTATGTTTCGTAGCATGCTGCGCAGACTCACTTGGTAAATAGCCTTCCCTAAAAGAGGCAAGGTGCTCACACATGAAATTCCCTTTTGAAGGATATCCTATTTTACTTTTATGCCATACTTGGGCAAAGCCATCGAGACTATATCCATCACCAGGAAGAAGAGAAGCGAAGCCATAATTTCTTTAGGATAAGCCTGAGATATCTAGTACAGTAACAGTGGTCGAATTGCTGCATAGCCCCCCCTAATATGAATTTGGCAAATCCTCGTTCTAAAGTTAGCGCACCATTGAGGTAAGTAAATATTAGTAGGCACACAGGCAGCCCGTTGCAAGGAAGGAAAGAGCAAGAGCTAGGGCTAAGTGCTCGAGTTACGGTTGTTGACTCGGAATTGTAAGCCGAAGAAGCATTCCTGTGACCTGGCCGTATGAACGGTTTCTTTCTCAATACCAGAGCTAAATAATTAGGCATCAAAATTCAAAGAAGGTTTGCCTTCACTTCAACCTTAACCATTGACGGAAGATTCATACCTATGAATATTCCCCTCCTCATTTGCTGAAAGCACTTCCTATAGCGAACCAGGCAAGGAACATATCGAGTAGGCTAGTACCAATTCCTCCACATCAACAGCAAAATAGGCATATGAATCTTAAGTAGGAAATTCCTTCATCTCAGATGAGGTAGGTAATCTACCATAATTTATTTCCATTTCCAGGTAAGATGAGCGGAGACGAGTTTATCAGCACCGATACCCCCACGCATCGTGGCCGGTTCCCTCGGGGGTAGAAACTTAGCTTGGAGAAAGATCCCGTTGATCTTCGGGCTGGCCCTTGCCTATTGAAAGTATGGTGTCTCATAAATGCTTTGTTAATGCCTCTTATTCGTAGGATCGGTCCAAAGCGCGGCTGAGTTGACGTTGATAGACTTGTGCGTGCTCTGCCGCTCGTAACCTTTTTTTTCTCCCATCGATCAAATCGAGGAGGTCAAGTTTCAAGAGCAGAGCCTCTCGCTTCTGATTATCAGTCATATCGTCGTCGAGCAGAACGCGCAGGGAAGGAATCATCGAGTTCACTGGGAAGAATGGCGTCCATGCCAACGACTAAGGAGAAGGGGACCAGTGGCTATACAGAGGCCTGTATCTTAGTGGACTATTATCTGGTGCCAAGCCGAGGCAGCCATCCTCTTGCCAATCCTAAACAAAAGAAAGAAAAGCCCTACCCGCCTTCATTGGTTGAGTAAGGGGCATTTACCTATCAGTCCTAGTCCTAAGGCGCAATCGGAGCACTAAGCCCAATTACAGCTTGACTCCGTAAATTAGACCTCATTCTCCTAGTCCTATTCCTGATTGTTATTTCAGATTCTGTGCCTGGGTGGTATCTTCTTACTATTGATTCAACCTCTTCGGGCAAACGTTGTCACTTCCTTTATTTGAAAAAAGGGGTCTAGAACTACAGTGATCTGATACCTTCTTCCCTTGGTCTGGGTAGGTAGGTTATGTAGGCTACAACTGTTCATAGGTTGTTCGATCGCAAAAGGCCAAATAATCGATTACTAGTATGCCAGATATTGCCAGGAGGCCCTTCCCCGTATGTTTGACTCATCCTAGATGGGTTCACACCTGTTGATTCCGGTCAAAGAAAAAAGCTTTTTCACGGCATCCGTCCCATCACACCAATCTACGCCAAGATAAAGAATGCTGGGTTGCCAGGAACAAACCCTGTGATTCAAGGTCTTGCCTAGAATTGCCCTAAGAAAAATGCACCCCATTAATTGATCCCTCTTTAGAGTAGTATAAGTACATCCTCGACTATAGCACGAGTAGAGTCGAGTTCTCGTACTAACCTAAGAGCAGATATGCCGAAATATTTCCATGTTCAAGCAGCTAATCAGTAAACGACTTCTCCGTAACAGTTTGAAGATTGGCTCGCAACGCAAGTAGCGGCAAGAAAGGAGATCAAGACTTCCTTTTCTAAAAGAAGAAAGAACTAGACTTCTATAAGAAGATTTTTGATCCCGAGCTTGTCAAGATACTAAGGAAGTCTCAGGAATTTCTCAGGAAACAAACCTTTACCTTGTCTTATAAGCTATGACGCAATTCCTGAGAAACTCCTTCTCTGGCCTCTTGTTTGAAGTCCACAGTTACCTCGTCAAGTTCTACTTTCCTCCCACTCACTTCTTTCGAGAGAAACTCCTTCTCTAGAAAGTTTCCGAATTTAGCAACAAAAGTCTTGCCTTCGGATCTGTGATAGAAGGTGTATCCAATAGTTTCCTTGGGATATCCTATGAAGACACATTTCTCCGATTTGGGTTCGAGCTTATCAGGTTGAAGCTTTTTCACATAAGCATCGCAGCCCCAAACTTTTAGAAACGACAACTTTGGTTTCTTGCCAAACCACAGTTCATAAGGTGTCGTCTCAACGGATTTTGATGGTGCCCTATTTAACGTGAATGCGGCCGTCTCTAGAGCGTAGCCCCAAAACGATAGCGGTAAATCAGTAAGAGACATCATAGATCGCACCATATCTAGTAAAGTACGATTACAATGTTCGGACACACCATTACGCTGAGGTGTTCCGGGTGGCGTGAGTTGCGAAACTATTCCACAATTTTTCAAATGTACACCAAACTCGTAACTCAAATATTCTCCTCCACGATCAGATCGTAGAAACTTTATTTTCTTGTTACGATGATTTTCAACTTCACTCTGAAATTCCTTGAACTTTTCAAATGTTTCAGACTTATGTTTCATTAAGTAGATATACCCATATCTGCTTAAATCATCAGTGAAGGTGAGAAAATAACGACATCCGCCACGAGCCTCAATATTCATCGGACCACATACATCTGTATGTATGATTTCCAACAAATCTGTTGCTCTCTCCATAGTACCGGAGAACGGTGTTTTGGTCATCTTGCCCATGAGGCACGGTTCGCAAGTACCAAGTGATTCATAATCAAGTGGTTCCAAAAGTCCATCAGTATGGAGTTTCTTCATGCGCTTTACACCGATATGACCTAAACGGCAATGCCACAAATAAGTTGCACTATCATTATCAACTCTGCATCTTCTGGCCTCAACATTATGAATATGTGTATTACTACTATCGAGATTCAATAAGAATAGACCACTCTTCAAGGGTGCATGACCATAAAAGATATTACTCATATAAATAGAACAACCATTATTCTCTGATTTAAATGAATAACCGTCTCGCATCAAACAAGATCCAGATATAATGTTCATGCTTAACGCTGGCACCAAATAACAATTATTTAGGTCTAATACTAATCCCGAAGGTAGATGTAGAAGTAGTGTGCCGACTGCGATCACATCGACTTTGGAACCGTTTCCCACGCGCATCGTCACCTCGTCCTTAACCAATCTTCGCTTGATCCGTAGTCCCTGTTTCGAGTTGCAAATATTAGCAACAGAACTAGTATCAAATACCCAGGTGCTACTGCGAGCATTAGTAAGGTACACATCAATAACATGTATATCACATATACCTTTGTTCACCTTGCCATCCTTCTTATCCGCCAAATACTTGGGGCAGTTCCGCTTCCAGTGACCAGTCTGCTTGCAGTAGAAGCACTCAGTTTCAGGCTTAGGTCTAGACTTGGGTTTCTTCTCTTGAGCAGCAACTGGCTTGCCGTTCTTCTTGAAGTTCCCCTTCTTCTTTCCTTTGCCCTTTTTCTTGAAACTAGTGGTCTTGTTGACCATCAACACTTGATGCTCCTTCTTGATTTCTACCTCCGCAGCTTTCAGCATCGCGAAGAGCTCGGGAATAGTCTTGTTCATCCCTTGCATATTATAGTTCATCACGAAGCTCTTGTAGCTTGGTGGCAGTGATTTGAGAATTCTGTCAATGACGCAATCATCTGGAAGATTAACTCCCAATTGAATCAAGTGATTATTATACCCAGACATTTTGAGTATATGCTCACTGACAGAACTGTTCTCCTCCATCTTGCAGCTATAGAACTTATTGGAGACTTCATATCTCTCAATCCGGGCATTTGCTTGAAATATTAACTTCAACTCTTGGAACATCTCATATGCTCCATGACGTTCAAAACGTCGTTGAAGTCCCGATTCTAAGCCGTAAAGCATGGCACACTGAACTATCGAGTAGTCATCAGCTTTGCTCTGCCAGACGTTCATAACATCCGGGGTTGCTCCTGCAGCAGGCCTCGCACCTAGCGGTGCTTCCAGGACGTAATTCTTCTGTGCAGCAATGAGGATAATCCTCAAGTTACGGACCCAGTCCGTGTAATTGCTACCATCTTCTTTCAACTTTGCTTTCTCAAGGAACGCATTAAAATTCAATGGAACAATAGCACGAGCCATCTATCTACAATCAAACATAAACAAGCAAGATACTAATCAGGTACTAAGTTTCATGATAATTTTAAGTTCGGTTAATCAAATTAATTAAAGAACTCCCACTTAGATAGACATCCCTCTAATCCTCTAAGTTATTACGTGATCCAAATCAACTAAACCATGACCGATCATCACGTGAGATGGAGTAGTTTTCAATGGTGAACATCATTATGTTGATCATATCTACTATATGATTCACGCTCGACCTTTCGGTCTCCGTGTTCCGAGGCCATATCTGTATATGCTTGGCTCGTCAAGTATAACCTGAGTATTCCGCGTGTGCAACTGTTTTGCACCCGTTGTATTTGAACGTAGAACCTATCACACCCGATCATCACGTGGTGTCTCAGCACAAAGAACTTTCACAACGGTGCATACTCAGGGAGAACACTTCTTGATAATTTAGTGAGAGATCATCTTATAATGCTACCGTCAATCAAAGCAAGATAAGATGCATAAAAGGATAAACATCACATGCAATCAATATAAGTGATATGATATGGCCATCATCATCTTGTGCTTGTGATCTCCATCTCCGAAGCACCGTCGTGATCACCATCGTCACCGGCGTGACACCTTGATCTCCATCGTAGCATCGTTGTCGTCTCGCCAAGCTTATGCTTCTACGACTATCACTACCTCTTAGTAATAAAGTAAAGCATTACATCGAGATTGCATTGCATACAATAAAATGACAACCATAAGGCTCCTGCCAGTTGCCGATAACTCGGTTACAAAACATGATCATCTCATACAATAAAATTCAGCATCATGTCTTGACCATATCACATCACAACATGCCCTGCAAAAACAAGTTAGACGTCCTCTACTTTGTTGTTGCAAGTTTTACGTGGCTGCTACGGGCTTAAGCAAGAACCAATCTCACCTACGCATCAAAACCACAATGATAGTTTGTTAAATAGACTCCGTTTTAACCTTCGCAAGGACCGGGCGTAGCCATACTTGGTTCAACTAAAGTTAGAGAGACAGTCGCCCGCAATCCACCTATGTGCAAAGCACGTCGGGGGAACCGGTCTCGCGTAAGCGTACGCGTAATGTTGGTCCGGGTCGTCTCGTCCAACAATGCCGCCGAACCAAAGTATGACATGCTGGTAGGCAGTATGACTTATATCGCCCACAACTCACTTGTGTGCTACTCGTGCAAATAACATCAACATAAATAACCTAGGCTCGGATGCCACTGTTGGGTTTCGTAGTAATTTCAAAAAAATTCCTACGCACATGCAAGATCATGTGATGCATAGCAACGAGAGGAGAGAGTGCTGTCTACGTACCCACGCAGACCGACTGCGGAAGCGTTGACACAACGTAGAGGAAGTAGTCGTACATCTTCGCGATCCAACCGATCAAGCACCGAAACTATGGCACCTCCGAGTTCGAGCACACGTTCAGCTTGATGACGATCCCCGGACTCCGATCCAGCAAAGTGTCGGGGAAGAATTCCGTCAGCACGACAGTGTGGTGACGATCTTGATGCACTACAGCAGGAGGGCTTCGCCTAAACTCCGCTACAGTATTATCGAGGAATATGGTGGCTGGGGGCACCGCACACGGCTAAGGAATAGATCACGTGGATCAACTTGTGTGTTTCTGGGGTGCCTCTACCTCAGTATATAAAGGAGCCAAGGGGGAGGGGGGCGCCGGCCAGGAGGAGGGCGCAGGAGGAGTCCTTCTCCTTCCGGGAGTAGGACTCCCCCCCCCCCAATCCTAGTTGGACTAGGATTCCCCGAGGGGGAAAGAGAGAGAAGGGGGGCCGGCCACCTCTCCTAGTCCTAATAGGACTAGGGGGAGGGGGGAGGCGCGCGGCCACCTTGGGCTGCCCCTTTCTCCTTTCCACTAAAGCCCATCTAGGCCCATATGGTTCCCGGGGGGTTCCGGTAACCTCCCGGTACTCCGGTAAAATCCCGATTTCACCCGGAACACTTCCGATATCCAAACATAGGCTTCCAATATATCAATCTTTACGTCTTGACCATTTCGAGACTCCTCGTCATGTCCGTGATCATATCCGGGACTCCGAACAACCTTCGGTACATCAAAATGCATAAACTCATAATATAACTGTCATCGTAACCTTAAGCGTGCGGACCCTACGGGTTCGAGAACAATGTAGACATGACTGAGACACGTCTCCAGTCAATAACCAATAGCGGGACCTGGATGCCCATATTGGCTCCTACATATTCTATGAAGATCTTTATCGGTCAGACCGCATAACAACATACGTTGTTCCCTTTGTCATCGGTATGTTACTTGCCCGAGATTCGATCGTCGGTATCCAATACCTAGTTCAATCTCGTTACCGGCAAGTCTCTTTACTCGTTCTGTAATACATCATCTCACAACTAACTCATTAGTTGCAATGCTTGCAAGGCTTATGTGATGTGCATTACCGAGAGGGCCCAGAGATACCTCTCCGACAATCGGAGTGACAAATCCTAATCTCGAAATACGCCAACCCAACATCTACCTTTGGAGACACCTGTAATGCTCCTTTATAATCACCCAGTTACATTGTGACGTTTGGTAGCACCCAAAGTGTTCCTCCGGCAAACGGTAGTTGCATAATCTCATAGTTATAGGAAGATGTATAAGTCATGAAGAAAGCAATAGCAACATACTAAACGATCGGGTGCTAAGCTAATGAAATGGGTCATGTCAATCAGATCATTCAACTAATGATGTGACCTCGTTTAATCAAATAACAACTCATTGTTCATGGTTAGGAAACATAACCATCTTTGATTAACGAGCTAGTCAAGTAGAGGCATACTAGTGACACTTTGTTTGTCTATGCATTCACACATGTATTATGTTTCCGGTTAATACAATTCTAGCATGAATAATAAACATTTATCATGATTTTAAGGAAATAAATAATAACTTTATTATTGCCTCTAGGGCATATTTCCTTCAAGTAGTACATCACAGAAAACTGTTTCAGTGACACCTACACCAGTTAGTGAGGAAGCTAATGATAATGATCATGAAACTTCAGATCAAGACACTACTGAACCTCGTAGATCAACCAGAGTAAGATCCGCGCCAGAATGGTACGGTAATCCTGTTCTGGAAGTCATGCTACTAGATCATGATGAACCTACGAACTATGAAGAAGCGATGATGAGCCCAGATTCCGCAAAGTGGCTTGAAGCCATGAAATCTGAGATGGGATCCATGTATGAGAACAAAGTATGGACTTTGGTTGACTGGCCCGATGATCGGCAAGCAATTGAGAATAAATGGATCTTCAAGAAGAAGACTGACGCTGATGGTAATGTTACTGTCTACAAAGCTCGACTTGTCGCAAAAGGTTTTCGACAAGTTCAAGGGATTGACTACGATGAGACCTTCTCACCCGTAGCGATGCTTAAGTCTGTCCGAATCATGTTAGCAATTGCCGCATTTTATGATTATGAAATTTGGCAGATGGATGTCAAAACTGCATTCCTGAATGGATTTCTGGAAGAAGAGTTGTATATGATGCAACCAGAAGGTTTTGTCGATCCAAAGGGAGCTAACAAAGTGTGCAAGATCCAGCGATCCATTTATGGACTGGTGCAAGCCTCTCGGAGTTGGAATAAAAGTTTTGATAGTGTGATCAAAGCATTTGGTTTTATACAGACTTTTGGAGAAGCGTGTATTTACAAGAAAGTGAGTGGGAGCTCTGTAGCATTTCTGATATTATATGTGGATGACATATTATTAATTGGAAATGATATAGAATTTCTGGATAGCATAAAGGGATACTTGAATAAGAGTTTTTCAATGAAAGACCTCGGTGAAGCTGCTTACATATTAGGCATTAAGATCTATAGAGATAGATCAAGACGCTTAATTGGACTTTCACAAACAACATACCTTGACAAAATTTTGAAGAAGTTCAAAATGGATCAAGCAAAAGAAAGGATTCTTGCCTGTGTTACAAGGTGTGAAATTGAGTAAGACTCAATGCCCGACCACTGCAGAAGATAGAGAGAATATGAAAGATGTTCCCTATGCATCAGCGATAGGATCTATCATGTATGCAATGCTGTGTACCAGACCTGATGTGTGCCTTGCTATAAGTCTAGCAGGGAGGTACCAAAGTAATCCAGGAGTGGATCACTGGACAGCGGTTAAGAACATCCTGAAATACCTGAAAAGGACTAAGGATATGCTTCTCGTATATGGAGGTGACAAAGAGCTCGTCGTAAATGGTTACGTTAATGCAAGCTTTGACACTGATCCGGACGATTCTAAATCACAAACCGGATACATGTTTACATTAAACGGTGGAGCTGTCAGTTGGTGCAGTTCTAAACAAAGCGTCGTAGCAGGATCTACATGTGAAGCGGAGTACATAGCTGCTTCGGAAGCGGCAAATGAAGGAGTCTGGATGAAGGAGTTCATATCCGATCTAGGTGTCATACCTAGTACATCGGGTCCAATGAAAATCTTTTGTGACAATACTGGTGCAATTGCCTTGGCAAAGGAATTCAGATTTCACAAGAGAACCAAGAACATCAAGAGACGCTTCAATTCCATCCGGGATCTAGTCCAGGTGGGATACACAGAGATTTGCAAGATACATACGGATCTGAATATTGCAGACCTGTTGACTAAACCTCTTCCACGAGAAAAACATGATCAGCACCAAGGCTCCATGGGTGTTAGAATCATTACTGTATAATCTAGATTATTGACTCTAGTGCAAGTGGGAGACTGAAGGAAATATGCCCTAGAGGCAATAATAAAGTTATTATTTATTTCCTTATATCATGATAAATGTTTATTATTCATGCTAGAATTGTATTAACCGGAAACATAATACATGTGTGAATACATAGACAAACTTAGTGTCACTAGTATGCCTCTACTTGACTAGCTCGTTAATCAAAGATGGTTATGTTTCCTAACCATGAACAGAGTGTTGTTATTCGATTAACGAGGTGACATCATTAGTTGAATGATCTGATTGACATGACCCATTCCATTAGCTTAGCACCCGATCGTTTAGTATGTTGCTATTGCTTTCTCCATGACATATACATGTTCCTATGACTATGAGATTATGCAACTCCCGTTTGCCGGAGGAACACTTTGGGTGCTACCAAACGTCACAACGTAACTGGGTGATTATAAAGGAGCATTACAGGTGTCTCCAAAGGTAGATGTTGGGTTGGCGTATTTCGAGATTAGGATTTGTCACTCCGATTGTCGGAGAGGTATCTCTGGGCCCTCTCGGTAATGCACATCACTTAAGCCTTGCAAGCATTGCAACTAAATGAGTTAGTTGCGGGATGATGTATTACAGAACGAGTAAAGAGACTTGCCGGTAACGAGGTTGAACTAGGTATTGGATACCGACGATCGAATCTCGGACAAGTAACATACCGATGACAAAGGGAACAACGTATGTTGTTATGCGGTCTGACTGATAAAGATCTTCGTAGAATATGTAGGAGCCAATATGGGCATCCAGGTCCCGCTATTGGTTATTGACCGGAGACATGTCTCGGTCATGTCTACATTGTTCTCAAACCCGTAGGGTCCGCACGCTTAAGGTTACGATGACAGTTATATTATGAGTTTATGCATTTTGATGTACCGAAGGTTGTTCGGAGTCCCGGATGTGATCACGGACATGACGAGGAGTCTCGAAATGGCCGAGACATAAAGATTGACATATTGGAAGCCTATGTTTGTATATCGGAAGTGTTCCAGGTGAAATCGGGATTTTACCGGAGTACCGGGAGGGTTACCGGAACCCCCCGGGAGCTAAATGGGCCATGATGGGCCTTAGTGGAAAAGAGAAGAGGCAGCCCTACATGGGCTGCACGCCTCCCCCTTCCCCTAGTCCTATTAGGACTAGGAGAGGTGGCCGGCCCCCTCCCTCTCTTTTCCCCCTCCGTGAATCCTATTCCAACTAGGATTGGGGGGGGGGGGGGAATCCTACTCCCAGAGGGAGTAGGACTCTCCTGGCGCGCCAAGCTTGGCCGGCCAGCCTCCCCCCTCTAGTCCTTTATATACTGAGGTAGAGGCACCCTAGAACACACAAGTTGATCCAAGTGATCTATTCCTTAGCCGTGTGCGGTGCCCCCAGCCACCATATTCCTCGATAATACTATAGCGGAGTTTAGGCGAAGCCCTGCTGCTGTAGTGCATCAAGATCGTCACCATGCCATCATGCTGACGGAACTCTTCCCCAACACTTTGCTGGATCGGAGTCCGGGGATCGTCATCGAGATGAACGTGTGCTCGAACTCGGAGGTGCCGTAGTTTCGGTACTTGATCGGTTGGATCGTGAAGACGTACGACTACTTCCTCTATGTTGCGTCAACGCTTCCGCAGTCGGTTTGCGTGGGTACGTAGACAACACTCTCCCCTCTTGTTGCTATGCATCACATGATCTTGCGTGTGCGTAGGAATTTTTTTGAAATTACTACGAAACTCAACAATAAGTACTTCTCGTAGTACTCCATGGTATGCTGATTATGCTAATTATATTGTTGCTAAGTTTATACCACCTAGCTTCACATATGAACAAAATAAAAAGTTCTTCTATGACTTGAGACATTACTTTTGGGATGACCCACATCTTTATAAAGGAGTGGATGGTGTTATTAGACGATGTGTACCTGAGCATGAACAGGAACAGATCCAATGCAAGTGTCATTCCGAGTCTTATGGAGGACACCACGCTGGAGATAGAACTGCACATAAGGTATTGCAATCTGGTTTTTATTGACCTACTCTCTTCAAGGATGCCCGTAAGTTTGTCTTGTCTTGTGATGAATGTCAAAGAATTGGTAATATTAGTAGACGTCAAGAAATGCCTATGAATTATTCACTTGTTATTGAACCGTTTGATGTTTGGGGCTTTGATTATATGGGACCTTTTCCTGCCTCTAATGGATACACACATATTTTAGTTGTTGTTGATTACGTTACTAAGTGGGTAGAAGCTATTCCAACTAGTAGTGCTGATCATAACACTTCTATTAATATGCTTAAAGAAGTTATTTTCCCGAGGTTTGGAGTCCCTAGATATTTAATGACTGATGGTGGTTCACACTTTATTCATGGTGCTTTCCGTAAAATGCTTGCTAAATATGATGTTAATCATAGAATTGCATCCCCTTATCACCCACAGTCTAGTGGTCAAGTAGAGTTGAGCAATAGAGAGCTCAAATTAATTTTGCAAAAGACTGTTAATAGGTCTAGAAAGAATTGGTCTAAGAAACTTGATGATGCATTATGGGCTTATAGAACTACATACAAAAATCCTATGGGTATGCCCCCGTATAAAATGGTCTATGGAAAAGCATGTCACTTACCTCTCGAACTAGAACATAAGGCATATTGGGCTATTAAAGAGCTTAACTATTATTTTAAACTTGCCGGTGAGAAGAGGTTATTTGATATTAGCTCACTTGATGAATGGAGAACCCAAGCTTATGAAAATGCCAAGTTGTTTAAAGAAAAAGTTAAAAGATGACATAACAAAAGGATACAAAAGCGTGAGTTTAATGTAGGTGATTATGTATTGCTATACAACTCTCGTTTAAGATTTTTTGCAGGAAAACTTCTCTCCAAATAGGAAGGCCCCTACGTCATCGAGGAGGTCTATCGTTCCGGTGCCATAAAAATCAACAACTTCGAGGGCACAAATCCGAAGGTGGTAAATGGTCAAAGAATTAAACATTATATCTCACTTAATCCCATAAATGTTGAAACCAATATTATTGAAACCATAACCCCGGAGGAATACATAAGGGATACTTTCCGGAACGTTTCAGACTCCAAAAAGGAATAGGTATGTGGTACGGTAAGTAAACCGACTCCAAAACAATTTTTAAGGCAATATTTCTCCGTTTTGGAATATTTAGAAAAATAGGAAAATAAGTAGCAGTCCGGGAAGGACACGAGGGCCCCACGAGGGTGGTGGGCGCGCCCCCTATCTCATGAGCACCTCGTGTGCCCTCCGGACTCCGTTTTCTTGCATGATACATATTTTGGTCGGTAAAAATTCATTATATATTCTCCTGAAGGTTTTGACTCCCGTATCACGCAAAAATCTCATGTTCTTGTTTCGAGTTGTTTTCTGTCAGGGTTTTCCAGGCTAGGCATCATGTCGTCTCCCTCCTCCAACAATGGTGACAATGATGCTTGGCTAATGAAGATAGATCTAAAAAGGGAAGAACCCACGAGGGTCAACCATGATGAAAGGATCAAGAAGGCCACGGAGGATCAAGCCCCAGCAGCAAAAGACACCCTTCAAATCGATCATAACTTTCTTACCCCAACTGAGATCGAAGCTTTCAAAATGATTGAGCTAGCTCGTGTTCAATACAAGTATCTCACACAAGAAAATATTTTGTTGAAGGAGCATATTGTTGCACTCAAGGGCATTATTCGCAAGCTGGAGGACCTCTTACGCTCGATGTGCGATTATCCGCCTCCACCATCTCCTCCAACAAAGAATAATTGAGTATCTGGGTATGGGCACTCCCCTTGGCAACTGCCAAGCTTGGGGGAGGTGCCCCGGTATCGTATCACAAGCACAACTCCTATTTTTACCGTTTTTCTTAGTTCGATCCTATTAGTAGTATCTTGATCTAGTAGAATAAAGTTTATGGCATGATCTAGTTTTGAGTTTTGCTTTATGATCCCTCTATGTAATCGAGTCTGTGAGCTATATATAATAAAGATTAGTGTTGAGTCAAGGGCTTGATTATTTTGCCATGATCTCGGGTGAATAAAAGAAAGAAGAAAAGAATAAAAGGAAACAAAAAGTTCATATTGATCTTATTGAGAGTAATGACTTCACATAGAAAGAGTATGATGATTAAAAGTTGTTGGGAGTTGGAAGACATAGCTTTGGTCATTATTGCAATTAATAGGAAGTAATAAGGAAAGAGAGGTTTTCACATATAGATATATTATCACTGACATCTTTTATGATTGGCAGCACTCATTAAAATATGACATGATAAAGAGTTGATGTTGGACAAGGAAGACAACGTAATGAGTTATGTCTTTCTTATATCTGAGACAAAGTATGTTGTCATGGTTCCTCTAACTTGTTGAGCTTGCCTTTCCCCCTCATGCTAGCCGAATTCTCAGCACCAAGTAGAAATACTACTTGTGCTTCCAAATATCGCTAAGCCAGTTTTGCCATGAGAGTCCACCATATCTACCTATGGATTGAGTAAGATCCTTCAAGTAAGTTGTCATCGGTGCAAAGTAATAAAAATTGCTCTAAATATATATGATTGATTGGTGTGGGAGAAATAAGCTTTATACGATCTTGTGATGTGGAAGTAATAAAAGCGACGGACTGCATAATAAAGGTTCATATCACAAGTGGCAATATAAAGTGACGTTCTTTCGCATTGACATTTTATATATCCAACCGTAAAAGCGCATGGCAACCTCTGCTTCCCTCTGCGAAGGGCCTATCCTTTATTATTATCTTCTACCTTATGCAAGAGTCGCGGTGATCTTCACCTTTCCTTTTTCATTTTATCCTTTGGCAAGCTCAACATGTTGGAAAGAACATGATATATATATATATATATCTAATTGGATGTAGGGGAGCATGAACCATTATTGTTGACATTACCCTTGAGGTAAAAGGTTGTGGGGCAAAGCTATAAGCCCCTATCTTTCTCTGTGTCCGATTAAAACTCTGTAACCACAAGTATCGCGTGAGTGTTAGCAATTATGGAGGACTAAATGATAGTTGAGTATGTGGACTTGCTTTTCAGCTCTGACATAGACTCTTTCCGATGTTATGATAAATTGCAATTGCTTCAATGACTGAGATTATAGTTTGTCGGAGTCCAATAAGGTTTATGATTTATACTTTTGCATTGTGAATAGATCATCAATTGAACATAAGTAATCATATGACAAAACCTATATATGTTGCTGTTATGAGAATAATCATGATGCCTTCATGTATGTATTTTATTTTTATCGACGCCTCTACCTCTAAACATGAGGACATATTTATTGTTATCGGCTTTTCGCTTGAGGACAAGCGAGGTCTAAGCTTGGGGGAGTTGATACGTCCATTTTGCATCATGCTTTTATATCAATATTTATCGCATTATGGACTGTTATTTCACTTTATGTCACAATACTTATGACTATTCTCTCTTATTTTACAAGGTTTACACAAGGAGGGAGAATGCCGGCAGCTGGAATTCTGGTCTGGAAAAGGAGCAAATATTAGAGACCTATTCTGCGCAACTCCAAAAGTCCTGAAACTCCATGGAACATCTTAAAAGAAATAAAGAAAAATCCACGGCAAAGATAAAGGCCAGGGGGCCCACACCCTGCTCACGAGGGTGGGGGGCGCCCCCCCTAGGGCGCGGACCCTATCTCGTGGGCCCTCTGGTGGCTCTCCGATGCCCATCTTCTCCTATATGAGGTCTTTCGATGAGAAAAAAAATAAGAAGGAACTTTTCGGGACGAGACTCTGCCGCCACGAGGCGGAACCTTGGCGGATCCAATCTAGAGCTCCTGCAGAACTGTTCTGCCGGGGAAACTTCCCTCCCGGAGGGTGAAATCATCACCATCATCATCACCAACGCTCCTCTCATCGGGAGAGGGCAATCTCCATCAACATATTCACCAGCACCATCTCATCTCCAAACCCTAGTTCATCTCTTGTATCCAATTCTTGTCTCAAAGCCCGGGATTAGTGCTAGTAGGTTGCTAGTAGTGTTGATTACTCCTTGTAGTTGATGCTAGTTGGTTTAATTGGTGGAAGATCATATGTTCAGATCCTATGTGCATATTATTACCCCTCTGATTATGAACATGAATATGCTTTGTGAGTAATTACGTTCGTTCCTGAGGACAAGGGAGAAGTCTTGCTATGAGTAGTCATGTGAATTTGGTATTGGTTTGATATTTTGATAAGATGTATGTTGTCTAGCCTCTAGTGGTGTTATGTGAACGTCGACTACATAACACTTCACCATTATTTGGGCCTAGAGGAAGGCATTGGGAAGTAATAAGTAGATGATGGGTTGCTAGAGTGACAGAAGCTTAAACCCTAGTTTATGCGTTGCTTCGTAAGGGGCTGATTTGGATCCATATGTTTCATGCTATGGTTAGGTTTACCTTAATACTTTTGTTGTAGTTGCGGATGCTTGCAATAGAGGTTAATCATAAGTGGGATGCTTGTTCAAGTAAGAACAACACCCAAGCACCGGTCCACCCAGATATCAAATTATCAAAGTATCAGACGCGAATCATATGAACATGATGAAAACTAGCTTGACGATATTCCCATGTGTCCTCGGGAGCGCTTTTCCTATTATAAGAGTTTGTTCCGGCTTGTCCTTTGCTACAAAAGGATTGGTCCACCTTGCTCCACTTTGTTTACTTTTGTTACTTGTTGCTCGTTACAATTTATCCTATCACACAACTATCTGTTACCACTTATTTCAGTACTTGCAGAGAATACCTTGCTGAAAACCGCTTATCATTTCCTTCTGATCCTCGTTGGGTTCGACACTCTTACTTATCGAAAGGACTACGATAGATCCCCTATACTTGTGGGTCATCACCGTCCTGACTGCCGAAGAAGGAGGAAGGGTCAAGGCCACCTGCCCCAGACCCCCACCCAACACCACTAGAGAAGCATCCACTCGAGCCTCCACCGTAGGAGAAGGAACCAGGTCCACCTGACCCAGACGGCCTCCCCCGCAGCCGACCATCGTCGGCGTCACCGGCGTCAGAATAGGAAGAGAAGAGGTCGAGGCCACCTGCCCCGGACTCCCCCCCCCCCAGGCACAACCTCCGAAGCAGACGACATCACCCGGCCCGAGACCACTGGAGGAGTGGGGGAAAGCAAAATCACCTGAGGCTCCATCTCCCCACCACCACCAAGGTCGTCGCCGAGTGCGTCTCCATCAAGCCTCCCACCACAGGACTATCAACAGCATCAAACTCCAACACCGGAAGCGCGCACTCAAAAACATCATCAAATTCCACCCGGTCGCTCCAAAGTCTGGGAGGGGCAGACGCTGGCTCAAAAGACCCAAACCGCAAAGTACTCATCGGCACCGACGGAGCTGGGGCCGGCTCCACCCCAGGCCCATCCCCGGGCAACTGAGCAGCAGGTCCCAATCCGTTGGACCTCTCTCATCCAGCCTCATCAGTCGGGTCCTCACTAGCACCCGCGTTGTCTTCACCCTCGTGCATATCCACATCAGTCCCATTTACCGCCTCGGCAAACAGCTCTGCATCCTCAAACTCAATCTCAAGAGGAAACACCTCTCCCCTATAAGTCCAGTTGACCACATCCGGTACGAACTCAATGTCCAGAACACTCACTAGGAGTCGGGCCACCCCATGAGCGCGGGTGAATGCCATATCAACTTTCTCAGTCTTTCCGACCATAATACCCAGACTAGCCACAACTCGAGCATCTGCCAAAGGCTCAGAGGGAGCCCCGGAAAACCGCAGCCACACCTGCGTGAGCGGCTTTCCCTTAGGCTCCACCTTCTTCCACTCGTGAAATTCCAGAATGCACTTAGTACCAGGTACCTTGCATAACCCAAAGCTCAGCAACCTCTGCAAATCGTCCACCGTTGGGAAGTCAACCCTAAACACACTGTCCTCAATATGGACAAGCTCCCACTGAAAATCACCAGGAGCCAGTTCCTGAAGTCTCTGCATAATCTGAGCCTCAGAAACCACTCCCTGGGTAGCTTTCACAATACCAGTCGTCAAGCTCTGCGTCTCTACCGGAATCTCTCTCGCAGCCGGGGACTCAAAGAACATCAGCTCAGCACAATATACTCCATACATCATAAGAGCGGGAACCTGATCACGTAGAAGCAGGCAATCCCCCGAGTCATGTGTTGGCTTACCACACGAATCGCACAGCTCCGCCACACACTCAGCAATGAAGTGACCCTTCTCGCCACATCGATAGCAAAGCATCTTTTCCTTCTTACGTGCCCACTTGGACGCTCTCTCAGACTTTGACCTATCACCTGCCTCAGCAGAACCACCAGTAACAGGAACCTCCACGTCGGCCAAAGCCGTCACGGCCTCCATCGCCTGGCAATGCAGTTCGGTCGACTGAACGGGATCGGTCGCCATATCAGTAGCTTGCTGGTCAACAACGACCGGTGGCGGAGGCTGTCTGCGGTACCGACCATGACCACCAGCACGACCACCACGATGACCACGGTAGCCACCTCTCTACCAGTAGTCCGGGCCAGAAGCTCCCTCGACAAAACCACCCGGAGGTCCGAGAAATGGTCTCTCAGCAGAACCATCACTCTGCCAGGCATAACCACGTCCACCTCCCGTAGACGACGATCCACGGTTCTGGCCATCCCCATAAGCATCATATCCATCGTCCCCCCATTGTCCATGGGGCGGTTCATTGGACTGCCTAGCAACTGCATTCAGCCTCGTCTGTGTTTGGCCCAATCGTTGTTGCATCGGCTTCGCGACGTAGTGCGGCGGTGGCGCGGCACGAGGCTGCGGCGGAGCAGCACCACGCCCCATAGTCGCTGGTGTCGTTGGCCTCGGCGGAGCAACGCCACTCCCCACAGTAGCATTAGCCGGCGCGGGAGGCCGAGGTCCAGCACGTCCGACTGCCGGCGCGGGAGGCCGAGGTCCACCACGCCCGACCGCTGGCGACACCCCCGCCGTCAGCATAGGTCGTGGGCCAATCGGAGCTCCCCGTCCAGCAATCCCCGGGCCCTCAAGCGGCGGCCGAGAACCCAGGCCAGACCCGCCCCGACCCGAGGCGACAGCAGCAGCCGGAGTTGGCGGCCTCAGGCCGTTCGCTCCACCACCCCGACCCATGGCGGTGGGGTTTGCACCGGCCGGCGCCGGCGGCCGCGGCGCCTCCTGCACCGAGCCCCCACGCCCAGTCCCAGCCGCTGGCAGCGCTGGAGTGGCGCGGCCGGACCCTGGCAGCGAAGCCGCCCCACCTCGGCCAGTCCCACCCGAGGCAGCGCCTTTGCCTGGCGGCGCGGCTGACCCGCGGCCAGCCATAGCCGTGGCGGATGGGATGCGCCGAGCTCTACCGGTTCCACACGCTCGGAACCCGGGCTTGCCGCGCCTCGGAACCCTAGCCCGAGTAGACGACGGCGAAACCAGAGAAGGAGCGATCGATCGAGTGCATGGGGCGTCCCAGCGAGAAGGAGTAGTGGTCGGGTTAGCCTGGGCCACATACCCAGCTAACCCCGGCCCGTCTATGCTCTGGCCCAACTCACCCAGAGCCGGCCCAACTGCACACGCTCCCAGCTCGCGGCCCAAAAGAAAATTCAAACGCAGCGCCCTCTGAGCGGCGATCCCGAACTCCTGAGATGCCGGCGATGACGCCACAGCCGCCGCCGGCGCACATTCTTCCTTCTCTTAACCGTAATCCATGATTCTGGCCTAATCAAATCGAGAAGAGTAAGATTTGGAAGACTTACCTTCGGGAGGGGACCTTTCCATGGTCTGATTGCCGTCGCCGCCGTTCTCCGGTGAACTACGCGATGAATCATTTCTTTCTTCTCTCCCGCGTGCAATCCAATTCTTGCCGGATCATCAGGTGGCAGAACACTATCGATCGTTGTTGCCACTTCATCTTCGTCGTACCCTGAATGAAAAAACTCACATATGAGATCTGACGGAGTCGGAGTAGGTGGAGAACTCGCCGGGATCCCATCCCCGTCGTCGTCCGCATCCTCCTCGTCCGGATCCGCAAGAGCCCAGAACCGGCCTCCAACTCACCGGCCATCACCGGCGGCTAGGGGCGGCGCAGCCGCGGCCGTGGCCTCGGTCGCCCGCCCAGTCGCCCGTTCGCCCATCTCTGTATCAGGCGACTAGAGTATACATGACAATTTCCATCCTGCCAGAAAATGTCATACTCTTCTAAAAAAACAGCCATAATGGAGGATCAAGCAGATACACCGCAAAATGAGTGTACACCCATCTCTGCAAGAGTACGATTCACACAACCAACACGAGCAAAGTATAATATAAGAGGTCAGCCTGACAACTGTAAAGTGTAACAGGACCAAAATTATGCCTATGTCAAGGAGGTTGGAGGTCCTATCAATAGACTATGCCGCCACATGTGCGAGGTAAATGCTCCCTAACCACCTACTTCAATCAGGTACACACTGCCACTAACAACAATCAGTACTTTGTGTAGCGTAGAACATGACGAAGCCAATGCGTATATTGGTAGAAAACCTATAAGGTAGATCAAATTTTACTGTTAAAAACCATATCATTTCCAATTAGAAAACGAGCCCATAGTAATGTAGGCGCTAGCCCCACATTAGTGTACTAAACTTGTTAGATATGTAGTTGAACTAGTGAACATATAGATTAGCAACACTACTTGATGGATACAAAATTGGACACTATTCAAATGATTGTCTATGTAGAACGCACAAAATTGCACTAGAAAAAAGGTGTTTAATTATCTCGCCATGAGCATAAAAATAACACTTCTTTCTTCCCTGACAATAACGACACGCGAGGTTGTCCTTTGCCAGTACAACGCCTTGGCATACGTGCGACATGAAAATCTTATTCTTTTAGTGGCATCGTTGACTTTTAATTTTTATTATTATTGTCCACTGGACTCTGAGTGTGGAATTATCCTATACATGGTGTCGACCGTGGAAGACCTTTTCGAGTTAGGTTCCGGTGAAGTACACCCGGTCTTTGTGTCAGGTGGATAGTGCCATGACACAAGACCGAGGTGAAGAGAACACCTCATAGAAGGTATATTGGATCCGGAGGAGCCTAGAACTTGCGCAAGAGCAGCAGTTTCCAGCCACTTGTCCTTCCAGAAGTGAAGCTCATAGCCATCCTTGATCCGAAGGAACTGAAGCGGGGATGGTGTATTTGCCGCCATCAGTCCAACCCAAAAATGTGAGTCCCCACGCTATCAATTTACCTGATACCCAACTTTTGAGCCTACATTATTTTTACGCAAGGAGGTTTGCCAGACATCATCGTCGATAAGAATCTTGTACATAAATTTGCTAAGTAAAGCATTTTTTGAGAAACTGGCATGCGCGCCGCCAATTCATTTAGACAAAAAGAGAGTTTATCTACATAGATAATTTTTTAGGGGGGGAGGCTCACTGAAACGCAAAGCCAAAATAAAATTATGTACTCTCCTGGCCCTCTCCGTAGGTCAGATCCCTTTGTTTGATGTCCTCAAGTGGAAAGAATTGCGACCCCGAAGTGGGTGACATAAGTGCCATTGGATATTTGTCAGTTCTGCTCTTTACATTTGTTCCAGATCGTGTATAAGATCGTACCACTGCGGAAACGATTTGTCTCATTGGGAGCCATGGAGTTCATATTGTCCCAACAATCTGAAAGTCTTGTTGCCTACGCGGGATCAATCGTGATTGCCTCCCTCGTCTAGGATTTCACGTGATTCCACTCAGCGGTGGAAAAGGGCGAGTCCTTGCAAATGTGCGATGCATTTTCTGATGCCCGGAGACATAACCGGTATATAGGGTCATGTGGCTATCCATGAATGGACAACATATCATCCTTAATATCTGTCTTGTTTGGTATTAGCCAAGGAAACAACTTGCATGTGGGCTCAACACGCGCCATCCAAATCTTTGCAGGGGAGAATTTGGGATAGTATTCCATAAACTACGCAACATAAGCCGATATAGACGAGTATATGTTGTTCGCATTCAAATTCTAGGAGATGCAGTCTTCACAATCCGAGGTGATGTTGGTCTGGGCCAGCAACTTTGGTAGTTTGACGAAGTCGTTCAACTACTCCCACGAATGAGGGCGAGCAACCACACAGATCCAGTTCTCATCTTGGATCTGCTTCATGACGGTGCTATTCTTCCATGAAGTGATCTTGAAGACATCAGAGGCGAAAGTTTTGGGCGGTTCTTTTTCTCTCAATTTTTCATGCCAAAACAAATCCTTCGCGCGATCATTGATGGTGATCGTAGTGGAAGCACAAAATAACTCCATGTAATAGTTGACGCAAGGAAGGTGAGATCCCACCCATCGGCGTTCTAGATCAATCCATTGGAACCAAAGCCAATAGTGCATAAGGCCTTCTTTGGTTCATAGGATAGGAATTTTATAGAAATAGGAAAATCATAGGAAGTGAGATGACATGCATGTCAATTCCTATAGAGAAAGAGATGTCATTTGGTGCATAGGATATGATTTTTTCCATTGAGTCTAGGCTAATGTTTTTTTCCTCCAAAACGTGAAGGATTGATTCCTATCCTACATAGAAATAGGAATCCATTCCTACAAACCAAAGGGCTTCAAAGGAATTTTTCCTTTGCAAATCCTATCCTATATAATTCCTACAAAAATCCTACAAACCAAAGGAGGCCTAAGCTGATGACTGAAATGTTTCAGGTCAGTAATGCCGTGCCTGCCAAGAGCTTTGGGTTACCAGAGCATTTTCCTTTTGTCCAGGGAGTGCCCTCCAGACACATTCCCGATGTCATCTTCATGCCAAACGAAGTTGTGTGTGGTCTTATTCAGCTTGGTGGTGGACCATTTGGGGAGTGGGAGTGTCATGAGGTGGTAGGTTTCAATTATTCTTAGAACCGATTTTGCCAAAGAAATTATCCCAGGCCGCAAGAGATTTCCCCCCATCCATCCAGATAGCCGCCCCAAAATCTTATCGGTGAGTGGTTGAAGTTCTATTTTCTGTAGGTCGCAGGTGTGCAAAAGGTAGCCAAAGTACTTGATGACCCACAAGTATATGGAATCAATCATAGTCCTTTGGATAAGTAAGAGTGTCGAACCCAACGAGGAGCAGAAGGAAATAACAAGCGATTTTCAGTAAGGTATTTTCTACAAACACTGAAATTATTAGTAAAAGACAGTTTGCTAGCAAGATAATTTGTAATAAGTGAAAAGTAGCAAGAGTAACAATAAGTGCAGCAAGGTAGCCCAATCCTTCTTGTTGCAAAGGACAGGCCATAACAACCTCTTATAATAAGTAAAACATTCTCGAGGACACACGGGAATTTCATCTAGTCACTTTCATTATGTTTGTTTGATTCGCGTTCGCTACTTTGATAATTTGATATGTGGGTAGACTGGTGCTTGGGTGTTGTTCTTACTTGAACAAGCCTCTCACTTAGGATTAACCCCTCTCGCAAGTATCCGCAACTACGAAAGATGAAATCTAACCATAGCATTAAACATATGGATCCAAATCAGCTCCTTACGGAATAACGCATAAACTAGGGTTTAAGCTTCTGTCACTCTAGCAACCCATCATCTAATAACCAATCCACAATGCATTCCCTTAGGCGCAAATATGGTGAAGTGTCATGTAGTTGAGGTTCACATAACACCACTAAGGGAATCACAACATACATATCATCAAAATATCGAACGAATACCAAATTCACATGATTACATATGACAAGACTTCTTCCATGTCCTCAACAAAAAACAACTACTCACAAATCATATTCATGCTCAAGATCAGAGGGATATTAAATAGCATAATGGATCTGAACATATAATCTTCCGCAAAATAAACCAACTAGCATCAACTATAAGATGTAATCAACATTACAAGTCACCCATAAGTACCAATCTGAGGATTTGATACAAAGATTGAACACAAGAGATGAAGTAGGATTTTAGATGAGATGATGCTGGTGAAGATGTTGATGAAGATTGATCCTCCCATGATGAGAGGGTTGTTGGTGATGACGATGGCTTCGATTTCCTCCTCTCGGAGGGAAGTATCCCCGGCGGAATCGCTCCACCGGAGAGCAAATATGCTCCTATCACTAGTAGAAAAAACCCCATTCGTCCCGGTTGGTAAGGGCCTTTTGTCCCGGTTTGTGAACCGGGACTAAAGGGTCGTTACTAATGCCCTAACCCTTTAGTCCCGGTTCTTACACGAACCGGGATAGATGGGCCTCCACATGGCCGGTGCGCCGAGCCCAGGCAGGAGGGCCTTTGGTCCCGGTTGGTGGCACCAACCAGGACCAATAGGCATCCACGCGTCAGCATTTCAGGGGCTGGGATTTTTGTTTTTTTAAAGGGGGGGGGGGTTGGGGGTTTTGGGGGTTTAATTTAGGTGTTTCATATATTGTGTTAGCTAGCTAATTAATAGAGAGAAGTGTCCTCTCTTATGTCCGTGCTTGGTCGACGCTATATATACGTATATATAGAGAGGACTAGACACGCTAGCTAGTAAGCAAATGAAGGAAACAAAAGATCGTCATGAACATATGCATACAGAGAGAAGTGATATCGGCCACCTCTCCTTCTCAGAGAGATTGGTCGAACAACAAGTTCTCGTATATCTATCCGACACTACCGGCTACATATATACAATAATTATCTCTTACAATATAGTCTCTTAATTATATATGAACACAGGGTCCACATAGTATTCTCCGTCTTCAGCGATCACGTGGTCAAGGAAGAATGCCGCCAATTCCTCTAGAATTGCTCGCATACGATCTGGTGCTAGGAGTTCATCCCGCATCCAAAACATCTAATTTGAACAAGGGGGTCAATACATACACACACACACACACATATATATATATATATAATGAAACTCAACACAAATGATGGTAATTAAATAAAATTGTGAATATTATTGGTTACGCACTTCATATTGTTCATCAGAGTACCTCCGTTCACAGGTCGTGTGGCGAATGGACTCGCAAACGTAGTATCCACAGAAATTATTCCCTTGTTCCTGCCACAACCACTTTACAAGAAATAGAGGTCAATCAAACTGATAAGCAAGCATGCCAAATGGTTTTGATGAAACTAACACTTGAATCACTAGGAGATGCGCGGAACATGTTACTATAGTACTTACTTTCAGATGTCTAAATTGCAGCATCTTCGGCAGTCCCAGAGCTTTTTTGGTGAATTTTCTCCAAACCCTGCCAGACAAAGAAAACAATTACTTGATACCAGGAAATGAACAAAGTTGCTTATATGGTGGATAATGATCAATTTAACTTACTTCTCGAGCATTTGAGTCATGTCCGCATAGCCCTGTGGATCTTTTCGTCTCGAGTCTAAGACGGTTACTAGTCCCTGCTCAAGCTTAATCTCTAGGAGAATATAGTGGAACCTGCGCACGCATGCATAACTCATCAATTACATTACTATAACCTGGTCCAATAAGGGAAGCCGAATATGCACAAGACAGTAACACTCACTTGAAGTTGTAAGGAAAGAGTATTATATCTTTGTTTTCATTTATTACCAACGATCATAGCAAGTTGGCCTCGGTATCTTCGGCATGATATTTAACCTCAGTTGCATCTATGAGATTTGTGTTAATGAACCCAATATCACCGATTTGTCTTTTCTTCAATTCGGTGATCTTCAATCTGCATAATATAGTGAGGACAATTATAAATACATGCAATGAAAGAGCTGACCTATATAGAGAGACTTAATGACAGAAGTAGTACTACTTACAGATAGTAGCAAGTGACCGTTGCTTTATCGAGGGCCTTTTGATTGAAAAACTGGAAGAACTCCTCAAATGGAACATTCAACAGTTCAATTCCAACGAGGTCATGCTCCTCTCTAACTCTCAGCGTCAAAGTATTCCTCCTCCCAGACTCGCTGCAGGTTTTGATGTACCAATCATGGAATCTTTGCATCATCGTTGTTAGAGATCTTTCATCTTTGACGAGAGACTTCCCGTACTCGTATTTGTGTTCCTACACCTCCAAGAAATCATAATGTACATTGTCAGGGAGGTAATCTCCAAGATTGCTATAACCGGCCACCATCCTCGGATCATTAGCAACGATGTCGCTAGACACCTTGAGCGGGGGGCACGATTGGTTCGCTTGTTTGCCGAGCTGGGCAATTTTTTTCCCAGCTCATCGTTCTTTTATCCTTTGATCACTGATAGTACTTCCCGACCGCTCCGCTTCGACAAATGACTTTGCAATAATGCGCTCATAGTTGCCTTTTGGCGGAGACTTTGCTGGTTTTTTCAGGGCAGCCAGAGTGCGCTTCGCTTTCCCCGGATCTACCTTCTCCTCCGGAGGTGGATGTTTCTTTGCTTTCAGCCCTTCAAAGAAGTTTGTCACTTCGGCTCGTGCGATTTTCGTGTTCTCCTCCAGGGTCCTCTCATATGGTAACTTCTCTGGAGTCTTCAGAGAAGGACCAAATCTGTATTGCCTCCCGCCTCTGGCTGTACTGCTAGACGCCGGTAGAGCAGACGGAGCGGCTGCGGCTATCTTCTTTCCTTGCTTACGAGGCGGAGGAGAAGGACTACGACGCGCCGGAGTAGCCGGAGCGGCGGCAGGTCTCTTCCGCCCTTGCTGACGAGGCGGAGAAGGAGGAGGCTGGCTGCTCGGGCGCGCCGGCGCAGGCAGAGAAGGAGGCGGAGTGCCGCCACACACCGGAGAAGGAGGCTGAGTGCCCTGATCACTCGCCGAAGGAGGAGGCGGAGTGCCCTGACTCGCCGGAGGAGAAGGAGGAGGAGGCGGAGGCGTCCAGTTCAGAAGGTTGATGAGCTCCTTCCGCCATAGGCATGGAGTCAATAGACAAGAACCCAGCCGAGTCTCCCCTTCACCGGTAGGGTAGTCAAGCTGGAGGTCCTCAAATCCCTCCGTTATTTCGTCCACCATCACCCTGGCATATCCTTCTGGAATCGGACGACAGTGAAAAATTGCGCCGGGTTCAGGAGGTCGAACAGAGCCGACAGCCGCCTTGACTTTGAAGTTCTGCTATTGCGTCATAAGGTGGCAATGTTGAGACTCCGTGATAGCATCCACGGGGTAGCTAGCAGGAGCCGTCAACACATGCTCCGGCTGAAGCAGCTCGATGGAAGCCACACTGCTTCTCTGCTGAGATGGCGGGGTAGCTTCGGGGGTAGTTTCGCCAGGTCGCTTGCTGCGAGCTACTTCTTGTTCCTCTAGCGCTTGAACCCTTTTGTGCAGCGTCTGAATTTGGGCATGCTCCACTTTTTTCCTCATCTCCTACCATTTGTAACCGCCTGCGTCCGGAAAACCAGCCTTCCACGAGACGGAGCCTGGCGTGCCTCGTGTCCGTCCAGGGTGCTCAGGATTCCCGAGGGCCATTGTGAGCTCGTCGTTCTCTCTGTCTGGAACGAACGTCCCTTGCTGCGCTGCATTGATATACTTCTTAAGCCTCTTGACTGGTATGTTCATTTGCTTGTCCGTCCAAACGCATTTCCATGATACAGGGTCCAAGGTTCTGCCAGCCCCGAAGAACCAAGTCCGGCAACGGTCTGGCCAGTTCATTGTCTCTGGTTCGATCCCTTTATCAAGCAGATCATTCTCAGCCTTGGCCCACTTAGGCCGGGCTTTGAGGTAGCCACCTGACCCCGTGCAATGGTGAAGCTTCTTCTTCGCAGCATTTTTCTTGTTTGTCGCCGACATCTTCTTACTCTTTTCTGATGTCTTGTAGGCCACAAAATGCGGGCCAGTGATCTCTGATCTTGTCATATCTGCCGATGAATTCTGGTGTCTCTTCTTTGTCGACAAACGTTTTCAGCTCATTCTTCCACCTCCTGAATAGGTCTGCCATCTTCTTAAGAGCATGAGACTTGATTAATTGCTCTTTAACTGGCTTCTCTGGATCCTCCTCTGGCGGTAGGGTGAAATTTGCCTTTAGCTCAGTCCAAAGATCCTCTTTCTGCATATCATTGACATAAGACACCTCAGGGTCTTCGTTCTTAGGCTTATACCATTGCTGGATGCTGATCGGGATCTTGTCCCTAACAAGAACCCCGCACTGAGCAGCAAATGCTTCCTTTGTCCAGATGGGTTCAATCGGCATGCCATCGCGCGCGATTGCTGTGATCTCAAACCTTTCATCCGAGCGCAACTTTTTCTTCGGGCCTCGTCTCTTTACCGAAGTTGTGCTCGATCCGGAGGGCTAGAAAAAAGACAAGAGTTAATTAATATTTGTACATACCAAAACAATGAATGCATCAATTAGCTAGTCATCACAGCTTAACTAATATATTTACCTGGCCGGACTCTGTTCGGTCACCGGAGCCGTCACCACGGGCTCCTTCTTTCACCAGCATTGGGTCACCGGAGCCATCATAATCATGTCTTTCCTCCTCCATTCTTCGATCACCGTAGCCTGCTTCTTCTTCACCCTGTTCTTCCAGACCTTCATTGTCATTAAGATACGACAAGACATCACCTCCGGCTAAGATTATGTCCCCTAACACCTCTTCTGCTTCCTCGTCTCGTCCGTGCTCCATTGTTTCTGAAAATACTACAACATGGCAATTATTACACAAACATGACAGTAGGTGGATATATTAGTGGCAAACGTAGACCTAGCTTATTCCGGGTTTGGGGTGGCCTCGGCAACGCTTCAAGGGTAGGGGCACGGCGGGAGGGGGTAGGAGACCGACATCATTTTTTTCTAGGGTTTGGGTGTCCTCGAGAGTTTTGGTCGAGCGAGAGGGCCGGGGGGTGCTCCCGCGGTATAAGTTATCACGGTCGAAGTTATCCGGGAGGGGGTTATATCGACAACGACGACATACATACATGGGAAAATAATGTTATCGGGGAGGGAGTAGGTCGAACCCCCCCCCCCCTCGTGTTGAAGTTATCGGGACATGGGATATATCGACAACGACATATCCGATAAAAAATAAGAAGACGAAGAAGAAATAAAAAGAGGAGAAGATTGAAGAAAAAAAGAAGAAAAAAAGGATAAAAAGAAAGGAATAGAGGATTCTATTTTCTCTTCTTCTCCTCTTCTTTTTGTTCTTTTTTCTTCTTATTTATTTCTCCTCTTCTTCTCCTCTTCTTCTCCTTTCTTCCTCTTCTTATTTTCCTTTTTCCTCACATTCTTTTTCTTCTTCTTCCTTTCCTAGCTAGATATATAAAACATTTCTAAAAATGTAACTTTTGCATATATACATGGAAAAAGATGTTTTCTTCTCCAACACAAAACACATCTCATCTCATCTCATTTCATCCACATCCATGCATACATCATATATATGATCGTCTATGAACAAAAAAACAACATATTTTATATAAAAATCATCATATATATGAACAAAAACAATTATGATAACAAGCATATACATCATCATATATAAGAAAAAAACAAGCATATACATGGAAAAAACAAGCATATATATCATCATATATATATGAAAAAACAAGGACAGGGAGGGCGCCGGCCGGACCAAGGTGAGGAGGGGCAGGGGCATGGGGTCGACGGAGAGGATCGCGACGGCGATGACGTCGACGGGGCAGGGGGCGACGGCGACGACAGGGCGGGCCGGGGCGACGCGCGTCGGGGCAGGGCCGGGGCGGCAAGCGGTGACGGCGTCGGGCGAGGGCGCGGGTGACGGCGAGGCGCCGGCGACGGCGACAGTGGGCGACGGCGATGGTGGGCGACGGCGACGGCGGGGGCGACGGCGATGGTGGGCGACGGCGACGGCGGGGGCGACAGCGATGGTGGGCGACGGCGATGGCAGGGGTGGCGGGCGGCGTCGGGGCAGCCTGGCGGCGTCGATGTCGTCGGCGTCGTCGGGGGCAACTGCGAGATGAGAAGTGAAAATTTTCTAAGTGTCATCTTATATAGCAAAGCCTTTAGTCCCCCCTATTTAGTCCCGGTTGGTGCCACCAACCAGGACCAAAGGTCTCTTTTCAGCAGCCCAAAGGACGGGAAGCAGAGGCATTTGGTCCCGGTTGGTGGCACCAACCGGGACCAAATGCCTTGTGCTGCCCCGCGTCAAAAGTTTAGTACCACCTCGCTAGTTGAGAGAGCTCGAGAGTGGTTTATAAGCGTTGTTGTACCCACCCTCTCGAGCTCCTCTCAATTATAGGCTTTCGGGCCTAACCGTACGCTTTGTGCCTGTGGGTCTACTAGGCCTCCTGCGGGCCAGAATCCTGGTCCATGGTAGGGTTTCTAGTCGTATTTAGGCCGTGGGGGCCCAGTAGGAGGCACTTTTTTGTTTTCTTTGTTGCTTTATTTATTTTATTTTGTTTCTACTTACAACAAAATACTTATTGTTGTTATTTTTATTTATTTTATTAAAGTTTATTTTTAATTATTTTTCTTTTAGGTCACAAAAATTATAAACTTTCTGTTAGTGCCATTAGTTTTCAAATTTGTTCTTTTGTTTTCTTTGTTGCTCTATTTATTTTATTTTGTTTCTACTTACTATAAAATACTTATTGTTGCTATTTTTATTTATTTTATTAAAGTTTATTTTTAATTATTTTTCCAGTTTTTTTGTTTTGTTTTTTTTTATTTTTTTATTTTTTGCTTTATTTTTTAATTCTTTTTGCTTTTAGGTCAGAAAAAATATAAACTTTCTATTAGTGCCATTAGTTTTAGAAAAATTATAAAATTTCTGTTAGTGCCATTAGTTTTTCAAATTTGAGTAGTTAAAATTTGAATTCTTTAAAATTTGTGTGAATCACAAGTTTGTGATTGACTTTACTATAAAAATAGTTTTTTTTTCAGTTTTTTTGTTTTGTTTTTTACATTATCTATTTTCTTTTATTTTTTGCTTTATTTTTTACTTCTTTTTGCTTTTAGGTCAGAAAAATTATAAACTTTATGTTAGTGTCATTAGTTTTAGAAAAATTATAAACTTTCTGTTAGTGCCATTAGTTTTCAAATTTGAATAATGGTTTTACGAGGGCCGAACCATATGACATTAAAGCATTTCAAATTAACTCTGAAAAAGTTCAAAGTTGGCATGGTATCATAATTTCATCCACATAGCATGTGCATGTACAAAACGGACAATGGTATCATACTCGTCTGTTACAAAGTTGGCATGGTATGATCATAATAGTTGCGGAGAAAGTCTTCACTTTTGCTTCGCTTGTGTGATTTGCTTATTGCGCCGTAACCATGAATAATCTTCATCGTTTATCAGGATGCTTGGGTCAGCCTTAACTTTGAAGGGAGGAATTTTATGAAACTTTTCATAATCTTCAGACATGTCTGTCTTGCCCTCCACTCCCATGATGTCCCTTTTTCCTGAAAGAACTATGCCGCGCTTTGGCTCATCGTATGATGTATTCGCTTCCTCATCTTTTCTTTTTCTCGGTTTGGTAGACATATCCTTCACATAGATAACATGTGCCACATCATTGGCTAGGACGAACGGTTCGTCAGTATACCCAAGATTTTTCAGATCCACTGTTGTCATTCTGTACTGTGGGTCTACCTGTACCCCGCCTCCTGACAGATTGACCCATTGGCACTTAAACAAAGGGACCTTAAAATCATGTCTGTAGTCAAGTTTCCGTATGTCCACTATGTAACCATAATATGTGTCATTTCCCCTCTCGGTTTCTGCATCAAAGCGGACACCGCTGTTTTGGTTGGTGCTCTTTTGATCTTGTGTGATCATGTAAAATGTATTCCCATTTATCTCGTATACTTTGTAAGTCAATACAGTCAAAGATGGTCCCCTGGACAACAAGTACAGCTCATCGCAAACAATGTTGTCACCTCTGAGACGTGTTTCCAACCAACTGCTGAAAATCCTGATGTGTTAACATGTAATCCACTCGTCGCATTGCTCCGGGTGTTTGGAGCGCAGACTGTTCTTGTGTTCATCGACATACGGGGTCACCAAGGTAGAGTTCTGTAGGACTGTGTAGTGTGCTTGAGACCAAGAATATCTGTCCCTGCATATTATTGAGTCCCTTCCAAGCGTGCCTTTTCCAGTCAGTCTCCCCTCATACCATGATTTAGGGAGACCTATCTTCTTAGGGCCAGGAATAAAGTCAACACAAAACCCAATGACATCCTCTGTTTGATGGCCCATGGAGATGCTTCCTTCTGGCCTAGCGCGGTTACGGACATATTTCTTTAGGACTCTCATGAACCTCTCAAAGGGGAACATATTGTGTAGAAATACTGGCCCCAGAATGACAATCTCGTCGACTAGATGAACTAGGACGTGCGTCATGATATTGAAGAAGGATGGTGGGAACACCAGCTCGAAACTGACAAGACATTGCGCCACATCACTCCTTAGCCTTGGTACGATTTCTGGATCGATCACCTTCTGAGAGATTGCATTGAGGAATGCACATAGCTTCACAATGGCTAATCGGACGTTTTCCGGTAGAAGCCCCCTCAATGCAACCGGAAGCAGTTGCGTCATAATCACGTGGCAGTCATGAGACTTTAGGTTCTGAAACTTTTTCTTTGGCATATTTATTATTCCCTTTATATTCGACGAGAAGCCAGTCGGGACCTTCATACTGAGCAGGCATTCAAAGAAGATTTATTTCTCTTCTTTCGTAAGAGCGTAGCTGGCAGGACCTTCATACTGCTTCGGAGGCATGCCGTCTTTTTTGTACAAACGTTGCAGGTCCTCCCGTGCCTCAGGTGTATCTTTTGTCTTGCCATACACGCCCAAGAAGCCTAACAGGTTCACGCAAAGGTTCTTCGTCACGTGGATCACGTTGATTGAAGAGCGGACCTCTAGGTCTTTCCAGTAGGGTAGGTCCCAAAAAATAAATTTCTCCTTCCACATAGGTGCGTGTCCCTCAGCGTCATTCAGAACAGCTAGTCCGCCAGGACCCGTTCCAAAGATTATGTGTAAATCATTGACCATAGCAAGTACGTGATCATTGATACGCATGGCGGGCTTCTTCCGGTGATCTGCCTCGCCTTTGAAATGCTTGCCTTTCTTTCGACATTGATGGTTGGTCGGAAGAAATCGACAATGGCCCAGGTACACATTCTTCTTGCATTTATCCAGGTATATACTTTCAGTTTCATCTAAATAGTGTGTGCATGCGTGGTATCCCTTGTTTTTCTGTCCTGAAAGGTTACTGGGAGCGGGCTAATCTTTGATGGTTATAAACAGCAACGCATGCATGTTAAATTCCTCTTGTTTGTGCTCATCCCACGTACGTACACCCTTTTCATTCTACAGTTGTAAACGTTCTTCAACTAATGGCCTTAGGAACACATCAATGTCGTTGCCGGGTTGCTTAGGGCCTTGGATGAGAACTGACATCATAATGAACTTCTGCTTCATGCACATCCAAGGAGGAAGGTTATACATACATAGAGTCACGGGCGAGGTGTTGTGATTGCTGCTCTGCTCCCCGAAAGGATTAATGCCATCCACGCTTAAACCAAACCATACATTCTTTGGGTCACTTGCAAACTCAGGCCAGTACTTTCTCTCGATTTTTCTCCACTGCGACCCGTCAGCGGGTGCTCTCAACTTCCCGTATTTCTTACGGTCCTCACTGTGCCATCACATCAACTTGGGATGCTCTTCGTTTCTGAACAGACGTTTCAACCATGATATTATAGGAGCATACCACATCACCTTCGCAGGAACCCTCTTTCTGTGGGGCTCGCCGTCAACATCACCAAGGTCATCTCGTCTGATCTTATACCGTAAGGCACTGCATACCGGGCATGCGTTCAGATCCTTGTACGCACTGCGGTAGAGGATGCAGTCATTAGGGCATGCATGTATCTTCTGCACCTCCAATCCTAGAGGGCATACGACCTTCTTTGCTGTGTATGTATTGTCGGGCAATTCGTTATCCTTTGGAAGCTTCTTCTTCAATATTTTCAGTAGCTTCTCAAATCCTTTGTCAGGCACAACATTCTCTGCCTTCCACTGCAGCAATTCCAGTACGGAACCGAGCTTTGTGTTGCCATCTTCGCAATTCGGGTACAACCCTTTTTGTGATCCTCTAACATGCGATCGAATTTCAGCTTCTCCTTTTGACTTTCGCATTGCGTCCTTGCATCGACAATGACCCGGCGGAGATCATCATCATCGGGTACATCGTCTGGTTCCTCTTGATCTTCAGCAGCTTCCCCTGTTGCAGCATCATTGTTCACATCTTCTGGTTCCTCTAGATCTTCAGCAGCTTCCCCCGTTGCAGCATCACCGTATTAAGGGTGTACATAGTTATTATTGTCCTCTTCTTCTTCGCCGTCTTCCATCATAACCCCTATTTCTCCGTGCCTCGTCCAAACATTATAGTGTGGCATGAAACCATTGTAAAAGCAGGTGGGTGCGAAGGATTTTCCGGTCAGAGTAAGACTTCGTATTCCCATATTTAGGGCATGGACAACACATAAAACCATTCTGCTTGTTTGCCTCAGCCACTTCGAGAAAATCATGCACGCCCTTAATGTACTCGGAGGTGTGTCTGTCACCATACATCCATTGCCGGTTCATCTGCGTGCATTATATATAATTAAGTGTGTCAAAAACCATTACAGAACATCATGAATAGATAATTAAGTGACCAAATTAATAGAAGTTTATCATCACATTAAAACCAAAGTACATACATAGTTCTCATCTAACAACATATAGCTCTCCAGAGCATCTAATTAATTAAACCATACATTGAAACTATGTAAAACATTTCAATGCGAAAACAAATGCGATCATAATCGCAACCAAGGTAACAATTGATCCAACGGCATAATGATACCAAGCCTCGGTATGAATGGCATATTTTCTAATCTTTCTCATCTTCAAGCGCATTGCATCCATCTTGATCTTGTGATCATCGACGACATCCGCAACATGCAACTCCAATATCATCTTCTCCTCCTCAATTTTTTTATTTTTTCCTTCAAGTAATTGTTTTCTTCTTCAACTAAATTTAACCTCTCGACAATAGGGTCGGTTGGAATTTCCGGTTCAACTACCTCCTACATAAATAAAATATATGTCACGTTGGTCGACATAATTGTCATAAACAATAAATGAACCAAATAGTTATAAAAAGATAATATATACCACATCCGAATCATAGACAGGACGAGGGCCGACGGGGGCGGATACCAAAACCATCGCACTATATAATGACAAGCAATAAAATAGTAAAAAAATTAGACAAGTATCTATCTAAAGTAAGAATTTTTTTCTTTCAGAAAGAAGATAAGAACAAGAGGCTTACCACGGTGGTGCCGGCGACGAGATCGGCGCGGGCGATCCACGGAGGTGAAGACGGGAATGGGACGTGACGGGGCACTAAACCTAGACAAATCTCGAGGAAAATGGAGCTTTGAGGTCGACCTTCGAGAGGAGAAAGCTTAACTAGTGTGGCTCGGGCATTTCATCGAACACCTCATGTGCGTAGGAGGTGAGCTAGAGCACCACAAAGCCCTCCCCTCGCCGGCCAGAGAAAAACAGAGCATTGGAGTGCTCTGCTCGCGGGCAAGGGGTATATATAGGCACCTCATTGGTCCCCGTTCATGGCATGAACCGGGACTAAAGGGCAGCCTGTGGTCCCGGTTCAAGCCACCAACCGGGACCAATGGTGGTGGGACAGGAACAAGGCCCATTGGTTCCGGTTCGTCCCACCAATCGGGACCAAAGGGGCCAGATGAACCGGGACCAGTGCCCCCACGAGGCCCGGCAGGCCCCTGGCCTCACGAACCGGGACCAATGCCCCCATGGGTCCCGGTTCTGGACTGAACCGGGACTAATGGGCTGACCCGGCCCGAACCAAAGCCCTCTTTTCTACTAGTGTATCCAAGTTCCGCCTCGAGACGGCGTCGCTCCATCCCAAAAGTCCTCTCTTTTTTTTCTAGGGCAAATGGGCTTATATACCAGAAGATGGGCACCGGAGGCTGGCCAGGGGCCCCACTATCCACCAGGGCGCGCCGGGAGGGGGGGGGGGGTAGGCGCGCCCTGGTGCCTAGCGGGCACATGTGTGATCCCCCTGGTATTTCTTTTCTCCAATAATTTTTATATATTCTAAAATAAATCACCGTGAAATTTTATCTCATTTGGAGATGTGCAAAATTGGTATCTTCGACATAGCTTTTTCAGGTCCAGAATTCCAGCTGCCGGCAATCCCCCTCTTAAACCTTGCATATTAAGAGTGAAAAGACATTAGAATTGCTTCACCAAGTGTTATATCGATTAAAAACATTATAATAACAGTCGAAAAACATGATGCAAAATTTACATAGCAGTACTTCGCGAGGAACGTGGCATTCCCAGCCGAAAATATTGAAAGTGTGTCAAGGAGATCAATATTCTAGTAGCGGGTTGGGAAGACCTCTATCTTCCTTATGTTGGTGATCAACCCACTAGCCGCGCCAAAGGAAGCCAGAATCTTGGAGATAGCCGCTAGCTCACTCTTATCAAGGTTCACGAAGATGCCGGCGTCGGCGGTGCGGGCACAAAATCGGGCTTCAGGATCTCTTATGACCTAGAGGTCATGTATGCCAAGTCTAGTCTTTTGGTTGAGAGACCACACTCCATTTGGCCGATCTATATTATTTTATTATTTTCGTTGTCCCATTGCCAAAAGGATCCAAATATGTACAAATCCATCCTTTGCAAAACCCCTTCGAAATATCCCTCAGAAGCGTGCTTGTTGCTCGCAATTCCAATCTCCATTTTCCATTTCCATTGACAATAGGTGCTCACAATAAGTAATCAAGAACAATAAAAGTATTTTTTTTGAAAAAGTTATAATTTTTTTGGCAATAACATTGTTGCCAATGTTCCATATACATCACTTTTTTGTGAAGAAACATTCTCATGCTCTCGGTGAAAAAAAACAAATCGACGCTCTGAAACTACTATATTTTAAAACATTTTGGAGTGCCTGTTTTGTTTTTCTATCCAATGCATTAGGAATGTTTTTCTTCACGAAAATTTTCATGTGCGTAGAACATTGATCAATAATTTTTGCCAAAAATCATTTCTTATTTCATTTACTCTTTAGTGTTTACCAATATCTGATCCTGGTTTGATTTTTTTCAAGATCTACCCTTTTCCTATCGCCGGGGGCGATGGCGGTAGGGTATAACTGCCTACCGCCGAGGTCCTTTGCGGTAGGTTGCATGCCCTACTGTAAAAAATTTATAAGTATCAAATACAACGCTTGTACCCGCCCACTGCCGGGCACCATGACGGTAGGGTTGCATAGGCTACCGGCAGCTTGTTTGGCAGTAGGGCTGCACTGCAGTGATGTGTATAAGTTGCCTACTGTCAGAGGCCTTGGCGGTAGTATGATATACCCTATCGCCATCGACACTGGCGGTAGGAAAAGGGTCAGATCCCGATTTTTTTTCGAACCAGGATCACATCTGGCTTAACTTTCTTGAAAGGGTCAAAACGCCAAATTTGGCCGCCCTTGTGCAAGAAGTATCTTCGTGGCTAAGCCTCGTCCTATGCTATGACGTGCTCCCTCCGTTTCTTTTTAGTTTACATATAAGATTTTGTCAAAGTCAAACTTTGTTAACTTTGACTAAGTTTATAGAAAAAAGATATCAAGATTCACAATTTTATTTTATTTTGCGGAAGAAAGATTCACAATATGAAATCAATATTTTTAGATGCATCATGAAATTAGTTTTCATACCATATAGCTTTAGTAATTTAGATGGTGATATTTTTTCTATAAAGTTGGTCAAATTTTATAAAATTTGACTTTTACCAAATCTTATATGCAAGCTAAAAATAAGCGGAGGGAGTATGTCGGACTGCAAGCGATCAACCCTCTTCCCCCGCAACCGCAACGACTGCAGATACGCGAACGTGTTCTCTGGGTTCAAACTTGCAGGCGGACTAGCTTGATGCACCGCCTCTTTCGGTCCATCTCTCTGACTATCTGCACATACGGGAGGTTCTGGCAAAATATCCACGTGCATTCGGTCCTAAGAATGCTCCTTGGATTTTTGTCCGATAGCCAGATGGCACGGAGGTCCATAAGTAGGACGCGTTGATCATCCTTGAAACGTAGCATCATTATCGGATCCCACAGTAAACCGTAGGAACAAATCAAACCGATACTGCTATACTGCATATGCCGCATACGTACATTTGATTCCTTTGACTGCACAGACACACCGGGTCGCGTGCAGCTGAAGAGGTCGCCCTCGAGTCAGAGTCCGTTACGCTGGTCGCTTTCGTTTCGACCTCACCGATGGCGCCGACGTCGCTCGTTCAAACCAACTTACACAGCCACGGCTCAGCAAAGTTTCTTGGAATGGATAGCTTCGTGCTTGTGTACACGTACTCAAGAGGGTCCTCAGGAGCACGACTGTATTGCTGTACATGTCTTCTTCATCGTCCCCATATCTATCAATTCGAATAAGACAGTTCAAAGCTATGCTGCTGTTTTATATTCCCGCGGATGTAATGTCCACCATTTCATTCGTTATTACCGAAGAGGTTGCAGAGTCTATCCTAATTAGATTTCACCGACAACTAAGGGCATGTACGGTAGTTGATAAGACAGTTGTATCTTAACCCTTGCATATAATTTAGAGATGACAATAAAAATATGTCTACAATGAATTATTTTTTAGTATTATCTTTAATAACCAGTACCCGTCCCCCGGGCGGAACTCTAGATCGCCACCGCCGCTCCCTTCCTTCGCCTTCCTTCTCCCTCGCCGCCGCCAGGGGATGCCGCCGGGCAAAGCCCGCGCGTGCGTCGGCGGCGGCGGGGCTCCCTCCCTCCTCGCGAGGCTCCTGGGCGGCGCGGGACGGCCGGCCCTCGCGGCGGCGCTCGGCTCGGCGGCAGGTCGGGTCGCCGACGGATCTGCGGGGCTCCCCTTTGGTGGCGCTGTGGCGATGGCGGCGGCGTGGTCTGCGCGGGGCGTGGTCTGCGCGGGGCGGCGAGGCGCGGGCTCCTCCTCCTCCCGATCTGATGGCGCCGCGGTGGCGCCGACGCTCGGGCGTGCGGCGGGGTCCGCGGGGGTGGTCGGCGCGCGACGTCTCCCTCCCCGATCTGATGGCTCCACGGTGGCGCCAGTGCTCGGGCGGCGGTTGGCGTCGGCAAGCGGTGGCGGGCGCTGGGATCTCGGCGGCGCTCCGGCGTGTGCAGGCGGCGGCGGTCCCTGTACGCGGTCGGCAGCTCCGTCTCTGACCCGGACGGCGCGGGGGATGGCGGCGGCCCGGCGTGGCCGGCGATCTGGATGCAGTGGTGCCGGTGGCTCGCTGATCTACCGGTACTCCAGGGTCTGCCTGGTGGTGCTGTGTCACACCCTGATTTTCATGCCACAACAATTAATCTAATAAACATGATAAAATGTGGCCTGACAAAAACTTTTGTGTGTTTTGTCTTTGCTTTGATTGAATGTTTGACTGTTGTTTGCAAGTGCTCTAAAAATCAAATAAATTCTCCAGCTCTTATACTCCTTCTCCTTGATCCAAAACCTTTTCCCAATGATCATACCATTTGTATAGAACAATATAGTATTTTCTCACAAAAATAATTTGGTCAAATAGTATTTTCAAAAATTAGTTTTCCAAAAACCCCTGAATTGAGGTTTGCACTGCAAGTACTTAATTAAGGGCAGTAAAAATCTTTTCAAAAATATATTTGACTCCTATTAGATATAGGATACCCAGAATCCACAAAAATATAATTCTAAAAGTTATTTTCCTATTTTATTTAAAGGCTTTTTATTAAGGCCAGAAATGGCCTTAAATAGGTTTAAATTATTTTAAAGCTCGCAAAATATTTGAGAAAAATCAGGGAAACTCAGTGGACATATATTTTCCATATATGACTTTCAACACATGGTCATGATCAAAATATTGGACAAAACCTCCCAAAACCATTTGTGCCCATTTCAAGGATTTGAAATATTTCTACAGGAAATATTTTCATAGAAATCCAAGAAAATTCTAGCATGTCACATATGACATATTTGATGATCTAGCAAAGCCTCATGCCTTGAAGATCAAGAAAACATCATCAAGCCCCCTTAAAACCCTTTCTGTCCAGAATCAAATTTGAACAACTCTATATTGCCAAGTGTGTTCTTTTGATCTGAATTTTTGTAGACATGTTCAAATCCTCAAATGATAACACTACACCAAGTAGTGCATCAAGGAGAAAATATTTGCATGACTAAATCTTGGTAAAGCCATTTCTACTGATTTCTAGGGTTTACCAAAGTTACATTGACAACTTTCTTCAAATGGACTCAAACTCGGTGGTCAACCTCAATTATGTCTGACACTTGATCCTGTTAATTCTCATGTCAAATGGAGTCAATTTACTTGCCCAAACCTACAACAAACACCTTCTGCAACATTTCCAAACCACCTTTTGACCACCTCCACTAATCTCCATGACCCTATCTTTTTACCACAGCCCCTCCTAGTCTTCTCCTACCTCCAGTAACTCTCCCCTGGCCATTGCTCAATGGTTGAGGGGTAAAATACCCCCATTTACCTCCCTGGACAGCCCCTCTCTCCCTCTTCCTCTACCTCTCTCCTCTCCTACTGGCTCACCAGGCACCCAAGGCCACCACCGATTTTTTTACTCCTCCCCTGACCCCCTAGACACTGGTGGCCACGCCCTGGGCGCCAAAATGATGCCAATACCAGCCATATGTGTGCTCTGGAGCGTGCTACAGTGCGCCCTAGCACTGTAGCCGCTCTCTGCCCGAGCCACCGGACCACCTAGGGCCTCCCCCTCGTGTCCCCCGAGGTCGCCTCGACGTTCAGTACACGGCACGCTGTCGGCCCCCTTCTTCCTCTCTCTTTCCTGCCCCTGCTCGCACGCACACCATGGTCGCCCGAGAGCTCCAATGGGCGTGCTCACACGCGCGCTACCCCTGACGCTTCCCCGCTCCTTCTCTCCCTTCCCCTGGCCATAGACCATGCCCAGGAAGACCCTCGACTCGAAGCCAAGCACCCCTGTGGCCTCCAGCGATGGCTACGACCTTGTCGGCGCACGGCCCCGCTGTGCACCTCGCCCCCCTCCTATTTGAGGCCGCCCCCGAGCCCCCTCTCTACTCCTTTGGCTCTCTCTCCCTCCCGCGCACCCCCTGGACCAACCCACTCCCTTCCTCGCGCCCTCCATAGCCCTCCATGGCCGGAGAGCTGCCGCCGGCATCCACCTAAATTTAGCCAAGCCCGAGCCCTTCTCCCTCTCCTCTCTCGACCAGCAGGCTCACCTGAGCAAGGCGGAGCTCCTACGCTTTTCCCCTCGTCCGAGGGCGCACCGTGGCGCCGTGTCCCTCTTCACCGTCGTCGGTCTCCTCCTCGCGCAAAACTTCTTCCCTTCCCGAGCTCCTCCACGGGCGCGAAGCACATGGACGGGCGCGCCTCATCGCGCTGAACGCGCCGGTGTGGAGAGCGTCGCCAGGGACCGCTTGGGTCGCCGGCATGAGCAGCGGCCGAGCTCCTCCTGCCTCTGTTCCATTCGAGCGGGAGGAAGGAGACAACCCTATGGGTGGGCCCCGCAGGTCAGCGACTAGGCCAGCGGGCCCCGGCGTTTAAGTGGAGACGGGCTCTGCCTGGCACCGCCTTCGCTCGGGGAAGGCGTACTCACTGGAGTGCGCCTCCTGCGTCGACAGCCCGCGCGCGGCCGAGCAGCTGGGCCGGCCCGCTGCCTATCTCTCGCCTTGCACGCATGATAAGGGTAAAGCCCTTTCCTTTTTCTTTTTCTTTATCCAGTGAACTTCAGAGATTCATAAATAATTCAAATTAACTCCAAATTTGATGATTCAAATTTCTAGTAGTTTATAAAATCATTCCCTACCACATGGTGCTATTGTCACATTTTTACAGAAGCATTTCCTTCACAAATATTTATCAAATCCTATTTTTCCTATTTCTGTGATGAACTTTAGAAAATCACAGAGAGCTCAAATTTGATCCAAATGCCATGATTCAAATTCCTAGATGTTTATAAGTTCATAACTTAGCTTATGAACATTTTTCTTAATACTTTCTGTCCCACATAAAATAATGAGCCATTTCTTCATATTTGTCAACTTTGCAAGTTCATAGGAAATCTATTTGAACTCCAGATCCAGTGAAACCAACTCCCAGATGCTTCTAAAATCATGATTTGCTAAATGGGTGCCTTTGCTCATTTAAAAAAAAATATTTCTGTACACTTCTTGCAAATCCATAAACCCCTTGATTCCATCGTATTGAAATGTTTAGAAATTTTCACTAATCCAATTCCAATGAAATCACTCTGGTTATTTTTCATATAACCATAGATGTCCTAGAAAAGTCAAATCAATATTTTTAGAGCACTTTTATTTTCTGCCTTGTTGTGTTGCTTATTATGGTTGCTTTCGACGATAGTTGACGAAGTAGACGAAATGCTCGGAGTTGGACCAGACATATTTGAAGACATCGAAGACTTTGTTAAAACAGGCAAGCAGCCCTTTGACCATGATGAACCATTTTATATCATGATTGCATTTTCGTTGCTTCACTGAGTGCATGACATACCTTGAATGGCAACCTTGCTAGGCTTGCCTCCGTTGCATACTCCATTGATACTTGCATTGTTCATGACTCTACCCTTGCTTAGAGTTGTGTTGGTGGGTTGTAGAAATATGCTATAGTAAATGGCTACGCAAAGTGGGTCGGGGTTATGCATGGAAAGAAACAAGTGTGGGTTGACATACTTGCAAACAGCCCAGTGGGTGCCACTAATGCCCCTGAGAGATGATGATGAACTAGGTCACTACTTGGTGGAGAGGTAGTGTACCGAGGCTCGATAAAAGTGTTGTTTACAGAGACGGATTAGATTTAAGATTTGTCGACTGTCCCAACCTTACATGCGCAACCACTCTACCCTTGTATGGGAAAGGGCATTATTGATTACCTAGGCCGATACTAGCTTGGAGCCCGCATTACTAGTGACGGGAGAGTTGTTGGTGCGCTCTCTCGGGACGGGGTCGTGCCAGGTAGGGCGGCCATGACTGTTTTCACAGGGCACCGGATACACCGTTGTGTCCCCTCTCGGATGTTACGATCTCGAGTGAGTCTCATATGATGTACATCGTGAGGATACGGAACAACGAGTGGACTCCTTGTTAGTGTCGTCTAGGGAAAGATAGTGATCGGGTGCTTACCCCGGGTACTTGAGGTACCGCGGGTCGTGGATGACACGAAAGTTCCCCGGATCTTGTGGGTAAAGTGTGCAACCTCTGCAGAGTGTAAAACTATTCGAATAGCCGTGTCCAGGGTAAAGGACAGTTGGGTGGTGCTGCTTAGACTACGTCCATATGTTTCTGACAAACAACACGGTTTGGTAAATCTATTGACGTGATTTGTGAGGAAGTCACGATGAGCTTGAGCATGTGTTGTTCATAACTCTCTCTCGATGTTGATGTCTGTAACCTCCTGATAGTTGTTGCAGACGCATTCATATCCTTGTTAAATGTTGATCATACTTGCATGAGAAAAACTAGCTTTCCGCAAAAATGCCAAATTAGCAGTAGTGTCTTGCATAATTATTCTGTTATCACCCTTGGGTTGCTTGCGAGTACATTCAAAGTATTCATTGGCTTGCCACTGCTTATTTTATTGGCCAGGCATGAAAGAACATGATATGAAGAAGAATACTTCGGTGACGAACATGCGAGCTAGGACGCTTTCCAGTCAGAATGCCTGTAGGGTAAAGGCAGATAGCATGGGTCCAAGTTATCGACGAAGATTTCCGCTGCGTTGTTATACTCAAGACTCGACCATAATGGTCCTACTTGTGTAATACGGTATGTATGGATGTAAGACTCTTGTTATTCAGCTTCTGTGTGTTCAGTGAGCATTGATCTCTGGGATCACTGTACACGTGCATTCGGTGATCACGACTTATGAGTCGGGGTCCCCACATGCTGGTGGTGACGGCGGCCCGTGCACGAGAGTTGGATTCCTTCGAACTGATCTGGGTGAAAACTTGCCTTCGGCTTCTGCTAAGGCCGGCTGTGGCGGTGCTATCTGCGGCGTTCCCTTCTTGAAGGCATCGCCGTGGAGAAGTTCAAGGCCACTCTCTGCTACCTCCGGGGAAAACCCTAGATCGGATGATCGGATGACGGCGGCGCTCTGGTGTCGTTCCTCCCTTGGGGGCGTCATTTTTGGAGGTACACACGTGATCGAGGGACCAGAGGACGGATTCTTTGGTGGAGCGGTGCTTCATCCTACACATTAATGGCGACGGATCTTGAGGCGTGGCGCAGTGCAGATTCGGAGTTCGCTGTGGGAGGATGGACTCGCGCAGGAGGACGACGCTGTCGGGCGTCGTGGTGGCGTCGATGGCAGGGAGACCTGGCACGGTACATGCAACAGTACAACTCTGAAGATGGATTTGTGGCAGGTGGCTGCGGCGGCTTCATACCCGGCAGGCGTCCTGGTTGAGGAGTGCGCCGGACTGGTAGGTGCCCCATACCCGGCAGGCGTCCTGGTTGGGACCTCAGGACTTAGATGTTTAGGTTTGGTTGCGATGTCTGTTTGGTATTAGGCCCAGACTATCTGCGCCCCTTCATCAATTGGATAGGTGTAACGACAGTTGTTGCTTAGACGGTGGCTTTAGTCTTGCTGTTGTATGGCTTGGTAAGGTTTTGTGATAATAATTAATAAAGTGGTCGTATGCATCGCCCAGATGTAGAAGCCGGGGGTCATCCTCCTTTTCTAAAAAAAAACTAGATATTCTTAAAAACATGGTGCGAGATATTATGCTAAGAGATCGTCTCTTAAATAAGAGAAGACACACATTTTTTTATGATTTCTCTCTCCTTTAGCTGAATGTTTATCCTGCATGACACTCCTAAAATAACATTATTATACATGCCCTAACTACCTCTCTCGTGGATTCGCCGATCACGACCCTTGAGTATTCTTTGATAATTTCTTGCCTCTGAAACTTCGGGTATTTCTCTATCTTCCATCGCCTGTCAAGTTGGCGCACGGGTCCTGCGTACGTGCACACACACGTAGGTCTGTCGATCTAACCTGAAAGGAACTTGAGCTCACTTCCGAAGCAAGGTTTTCCTTTTCTTACCAGAATGGCTGCCGCAGTTATCTTTTACTAAGAGAAAAAAAGGCAGTGAACATCATTGTATCCATCAAAGCCGGTAACTTGTAGCAATATGATATTCAAGAGACTAGCTATATGATTGGAACGAACTGTGGTAGACTGTTAGTCTCGTAGAAACTCTTGGCAGGCTGCACGTAAGCTTGCTAATTAGAATTAGAAATGTTCATTTTCTGCAATGTCCTACCTACTTCACGCATGCACGACAGTGTATTGTTTTCTTTTCTGCAACTATGAAGCCTAAAACAAGCCCTAAAACAATAATCGATAATGCAGAACGGTGGGCACGCACATTTATATGATTACATCACACGCCAATGGCGTGGAGGAGACTCGTACGTTTCTGATGTCAAATTGGGACCTTTGTCATCCAGTTCGCACAATTGTGTACGTGTGTCCTCGGTAGGACTACTCTACCGATCGAGTCACACGTGCATCATCATGGACACCATGCATAGTACTTCATGCTTACGCTAGGTAGACCTAAACAGGTAACTTGGAGGGGCCTGATTACCGCGTCCACTAACAAGCGGGCCCACATTTCAGTGACTCAAAGTCACACGACTTAAGTTAGAGGATCTGCGCTCAATATAACGGAACAGATACATTTTCCTCGTAGGAATGCCGTCGCGATCATATATGGTTTTCTTTAGTTTGTTTTTTACCCTAGAACTTTCAATGTTTTCTCTATCAATCTTCGCTTGTCAATTGAGTTCACTGGTCACGCATGCCTAGTGAACATCCTAGTTTTGTTTAATTTAGTTCTCGCGTGATAGACAATGATAGTTTTTCTTTTGCGGGGTGATAGACAATGATAGCTTGAAGCCGATGGGTACTTGAGCTCAGTTATAAATAAAGCTTGTTACCAGAAAGGCTGCGGCAGTAATCTTTTACTATTGCAGGGAAAAGGACAGTGAAGATCAGAGTTGCTACCAAGTAGATAATGTGCAAGATACTGGAAAATTCGAACGAAATGTTGCGGAAACCCTCCAAAGCTGTACGACGCATCATGAGTGATGGATTTCCGAAAAAGTGATGGTTCTCCGGAAATTAATAAAAATACACAGTAGAGTCCCGCTGTTTATTTACCTAAAAGAAAAGTGTTGGATCTCCGGCGATTAAAGCGAAACCGGGTCTGCATTTCTGCAACTTGATGCGTGCACGGCATGCAGTATATGTTGGCTGGCTCCGGAAGCACCGGCGACACTACCGGCATGGTTGACACGCGCATTGCATCACGCCGTGCAGGATGGGGTCGCGCCTGATGTCAGGCTCGCCATGGGCGGATGCATGCGCCGCTTCACGCTTGCGCTTGCGTAGCTGCATGCTAGCTAGATCGTCTCGTCCAGCAGGACTTTCTTGGTACTCACATGCACGAAAGCACGAGGAGACGAAGCGTCAGAGGTAAGCAGCCGCGCGCGAGCGGCGTTCGTCCGTAGGATCGGGTCGAAGTCGAACACGCTCGATCGATCGCGTGGCGTACATGCTGATGCAGCACTAGCGGCAACACGCGGGTCAATTCGACGGTCGCCTGGCTTACGTACGTCTATCCTCGCAGTCCCAGGGCCGTGCCAGACTTGGCAGGCGAGTTCCAACATGAACAGGGGTGCAATTTTGTTTGTTTGCTGCAGAAACCGCGCGCATGCTAGCTAGGGCTGTGAACAGGATGTACATGCAACCGTCCGACGTTTCTTTCCACATGTTTTTTACGAGAGGAATGCAACAGGGAACCCCTTGTTTGTTTTTGAAAGAATAGCAATCCAAATTCGCATTTCTGGGGACTTGAACCCGGGGTGGTTGGATCGTACATCCACTTCCCTAACCAAATTGCGCCGTCTTCCCCTTCGGTCTTTGCTAGCTACAACTAGTAAAGTTTGATGAGATTTCGGTCATTTCGAGGGTGAGCAGAATATGTGTGTTTCGTTCAACATACTTCGACACTCTTTGATCACACTTTCTTGTAGATCGCCAATTACTAGTGTTAATCAACCAGTAAAAGAGGGGGGAAATCCCCGCGAAAAAAGAAGGAATACAAATTTGGCCATCTTGTTATGCCGATGTTGCCTGTGAGCTCTTTTCCATCGTCTCTTCGTGTTTGCGACAGTTTAAGTTAACAAAAACTATTTTTATGAAAAATTGCAGACCAAAATTATAAGAAGGTAAGTATTAAAAACATGGTGAGATGGAGTATGTAAACTACAAAATTTCATTCGGGTATGTCATATACCCACCCTCTAAAATTATACCAATTATTTTATCCTATAAAAGTTAAAATTCCAACAGAGAAGGGTTTAAATAGAACTCACAAGATTTGTGTGGACGCACAACGCAACCGTACAAATTTTGTAGACCATGCATGTAACACGAAACGATGGCCAAATGATACATGGAGATGAGGATTCCTCTTACAAAGCAAATCGCAAGAAAAACCATGTAACCGAAAACACAACACTGCGCCGACGAGCATGAGTATAGGAGTAGCCGGACTCAAGCAATCCACCCTCCGTCCGTCGACAATGAGCTACCTTGCGTCTCTAGACGAACCACCATACCTTCCCGCAAAGCCCTCATCCAACTATCGTCGGAAAGGACCACCTGCCCTCTCGCTCCGGGATGAGGGATGTCGATCCTGCAAGGAGCAATATGGGCGAAGAGCATTGTCGAAACAGTACATGCAGAAGATAGGAGAACAACGAGACCATCCCATGCCGCAACCAAAGAATCGAGCTACAAACCAAGCCAGCCCTGTGATGTCGTCGCAACGTGACAGGAGGGTACCTGAGTTGCACGGTGACTCAGGTACCAAGAGTAGCTATGTTACTCAATACATCTATTTTCTCATTACTTACTTGTCACATCTTCTATTTTATCTATATAGATGTGATGTTACAATCTATGCTGCTCTCAGTGTGGGTAGTCTAAGGACTCCCCCATAGCCCCACCTGAAGTTTTATATATTTAATTCTATTTAATTTTTTTGGTGTAATTGTGTGATAAAAAAAGAATTTGTATATGAATTTGTTCTCCGAATTCTAAAATTCGTTTGTTTCGAGAGACCCCGAGAATTAGGATGTCCAGTACATTGACAAAGATGCAGTCACTCGGATTTTGGTCTGAACTCTGTTGCTTGCTATCTCATGACAGTGGAATCCGGCCGTATAAGATTGTTTCGATTTATCTGAGAAATTATGGTAACAGGTTGATGGATTTAGACGCAAACGCTGCATGCACACGTACGCAGGAGAAGAATCGAACAAAACGGGCCAGGTTGATGGAATCTGTATACTTTTCTGTACCAATGACCTAACCAGGTTTTCAACTACCTTATCACTGCGACGGATAGACTTTCCGAGCGAATCTTAGCCCAAAACAGAGACTTCAACACAAGCGAGGTAGCTTCGCGGGACCTGCATCTGCATGCGTGCATGCTTTGGTTGCTCACTTGCTCGATGCCGCTGTACGTGTACACTCATCCTTGGCACATGAATGCACTACAAACTATTTTTTTTCGTGTTCTAGATCGTCAACCAGCCATGCATAGAGCTGAAGTACTCGAAGCCGTATTGAAATAGTATGAAAACATTCCAATGGTTTGCGTACGAGTATAATTAGAACCGTACGTATACTACAGTACCATCGAGTGCACATGCAGCTAGCTAGGCCGGAGAAGAACGGGCCAAGGTCAAATCTGGCTCACACGCGTTACGTTCGGAATCGGTCTTAGCAGCTTATATACCTAAACTGTCGAGAAGCCAAGGTTCACAAACCACCAGTTGTACACGTATATGTCTCTTGTTGTGCAACCGCGTCGGCCCGTTCATCAAGTAACTGTGAAACGACGTATCAAGTAGAACGAGTCCATGTACGTATATCCTCTAATGGCATAGAGGACTAACCTTCATTTAACGCCACAGACGAGCCGGTAGTAGTACTGGACCGTGTACTGGTGTGCGTTCACCCACGGGTACGTGTCGCCAGCATGGGATCGTACGTGCCAATTAACTCGTAACACCTAGAACGATTAGTAACCTACATCATCTGCATGCATGTGCACCTGTCTTCCCATTCCATCGTTTCGATCGCTAGTTGTGAACAATTTCCTTGCAATCTCTGAGTAGCGAGTACGTGCAGTGGGTGGGTTAAGCTGGCCGATACTGTCATACTGACACTGCGTAGTATAAGAATGATAATACTATTGTATACTAGATCGGTTTTCTGTGTGAATAAAAAGAGGGAGACACACGCGGCCCTTCATGGCGAAGTCTGGGTATGGGCAGCAGCCAATGGCTCCCCTGCGCGTCTTATTAAATTTCTCGTAAAGTGTGACCGGAATGGTCGATGCTCTTGTCATAGACGTACGCGCGCCCCTGTTCTTCATTGACACGACTCAGGAAAATTCTCAGCGCAGCAAATTTGAACAGGATATCTCAGCTCATCTGGGTGCACGATCCCTGGCTAGTACTGCCTCACGGTCCAGCGGCGCGACATGAAGGCATTCCACTCCGCGGAAAGTGACGAGATCGAGCACGACCCCGATGCCCTAAAAGTGGGTCCCGCGGGCGTAATCCTGTTGGTCAAATGAAATGAAATGCCCGAGAACATAGGCCTTCCCGTCTCCTTCCTCAGCTGGCCTATAAGTACGTACACCCCCACAAATCGAACAGCACCGCAGCAGAACTCACAAACAAGCTCGCAGATATCTGCCACCACCATCGAGTAGTTCTCCACCGTGACGCCGTGCCATCCCTCTGTGCCGGCATGGAGTTCGCCGGAGAAGTCGACGACTTCGCTCTCGACCTCATCCGCGAGCACCTCCTCGGCGGCGACGGTGGTGTCCAGGCGACGGCGAACCATGATCAGGCGGGCCCCTTTTGCGACGACGTCACCTTCCCGGTGCTGCCACCTTCCGCGGCAGAACCACAAGCGTACACGCAGCAGCCCATGTTCTTCCCGCAGCAGCAGCAGCAGCAGCAGGAGAATCAGCAGATGCAAGCTTACATGGACCTGGCACACCAGTACCTGAACTCCTGCCCGGCTGCCGACGTCCCTGAGACTGTGTTCAGGGCGCCGGAGCCGGTGATGATACAGTTCGGCGGCGAGCCGTCTCCTGTGACGGCGCCGTCGTCCACGCTGAGCATCTCCGTGCCGGCCAAGGGCTCGTTCGCGTGGGCGGGGACTGCTGCCGCCGCGGCACCGCCGGCGCCAGCACCGGTGGAGGACTTCCGCAAGTACCGCGGCGTGCGGCAGCGCCCCTGGGGCAAGTACGCGGCGGAGATCCGCGACCCCAAGCGCCGGGGCTCCCGCGTGTGGCTCGGCACCTACGACACCTCCGTGGAGGCCGCGCGCGCCTACGACCGCGCCGCCTTCCGGATGCGCGGCGCCAAGGCCATTCTCAACTTCCCAAACGAGGTCGGCACCCGCGGCGCCGAGCTGTGGGCGCCTCCGCCTCCCGTACCCGCGTCCCAGACCGCCGGCGCGACGAACAAACGCAAGCGATCACACGAGGACGACCGCGACGTCGAGGTGACCGGAGTGGTCATAAACAAGGCCCCCAAGAACGAGGCGCCGTCGCCGTCGTCGGCCCAGGTGTCGTGGGACACGCCCTCGTCCATGTCGCGGGAGACGGCCTCCTCGACGGTGACGTCGGCGGCCACGACGCCGGAGGGAGGGCTTCCTCCGACGCCGTCGAGCTCGGGCTGGGAGCAGTACTGGGAGGCGCTGCTGGGTGGCATGCCGCTGCTCTCGCCCCTGTCGCCGCACCCGGCGCTGGGGTTCCCGCAGCTCACCGTTAGTTAATTAAGAGGAGACGGTTATTTACTGTGAATGAGCTGGGTTCAACCAATAAACAGGCTTTGTTAGTTTAGTTGACAGCCGCATGCAACTCTCTGCATGCTGGGACGCGTACACTTCTTTGGGACTTAATGATAGGTGTAATGTGTGCGTTTGCTAAGAGACATGAAGATCGGATGGATCGATGCTTGTAAAGAATAAGCAAATTTTAATTAAGGATGTGATATTTGCTGTAAATGGATTGAAGTTACATTTATACTGTATGTTTTTTTTCTTTTGCATGGTACATTTATACTGTATGTGATACTACAATGATCTTAAGGGAGACCGGTCAAATTAATTTGCAGAAAATACGGTGTGATCTTATATAATTTTGTTTGGTGCATATGGTTATATACAAGGAAAAAATAGTAAGTTCTAAAAAAAAGTAAAATAGTGGGAAATGGCAAACAGAATTTTGTTTGGAAATGCTATCGGTAATATCGATGCCAAAACCGCCGCCTTTTCGTGCCTTGCACTCTCGTGGTGTTTCCACGTAAATGCTACTATGTTTCTACTCTGATGTTTGCTAATTACTGAATCACTAACATGGGCGGCGAATACTGTAATTCATAGCAAGGGACACAATCACCAGTAAGCAAAGGACAAAAGAACACGCAGAGAAGTCGTCCAGATAGGGCTTCAAGCCGAGTTTTCGTAGCTTACACTTGATGTGTGTGATTCTAGATTGCTTGAGCATTGACCCCATGCCCTAGACTGCATTTAATGAGCATCTTTTTTGTTATGCGTTCGACCTTATCCACGTTCAATTCACTGCTTTTCCTGGTCAAAACCAGCAGTACTATTGTAACTGATTCTGTTATATGATCTCCCTCCCCTCCCAAGCAATGCGCATGCATGCAGGAACTTTCAACGGTATACCCAACATGCATGCACCCTTTGATTTGATCCTTATTTTTGTAATCTCACACATACGTAATCTTAGATTCGCAGGGTACTTAGCTCCACGTACGTACGTACGTAATCTCAGTTTCGAGCGATGAGAACAATGCGGCGAACCAACCTGTGGTTGGATGGTTAGATGGACTGTGGTATCCCCAGCCCACCAGGGTTCAAGTCCTGGTGCTCGGATTTCCGGCGATGCGCATTTAGTGGGAGGAGACGTTCCCGTCGACGACGAGACGCTTACGGTGACTTCGTAAATTTCAAGATGATATGCCGGCTCAGTCTCTCGGAGGTGCTCATAGGGGTAGGGTGTGCATGTGTGCGTTCATAGGGGTGAGTGTATGCGCGTGTATATGAGCGCTTGGGTCTGTACTGATGTTCAAAAAAAAGTCAACGTGCGTACGTGGCGGTCTCTCGGAGCTCAGGGAGTAGAATAATAAGCGTGGATGATTACCTTGATCTGATTCGAAAGCGATTAATCTAGGCTCTATCGGGTCAGGTTGATGACTGTGGACTGGTTAAAGCAAGCCGGCCGGCCGGCAATGTCTCACGAGTCAATAACCGAATGGGGCGGGGAGACGTAGGTTTTGTTGGCTTGTACGTGGACGAAGAAGTCCTCTGTGAAGACCGATTTTGTTGATTTCTTGGGCTGGGGCCGGCCGGAATGTAACTGATCGGTGAGACGATGGATTAAGCTGATCGGGCAAGGAATTAAGACGATAAAGGTCTATTCATGAGATCATAGGATTTTTATAAATGTTTTTTACTGATATATAAATATCAAGGCTAATTATTTGGACTTAACCCGCAATATGGTCCACATTGCCCACCTCTGTCTTAAGAAAAGCACATACCTTTCTTAAATGCATTTATACTCCAACACTTCATCGCGCCTTAGTCTGCAGAGAGACATCTTTTTTCTTTTCTTCTTAATGAACCGTAGAAATCCTGTCCAGTTGATTAGGTTCTTAAAAAAAAGTAACTGAAAGTAAACAAACTATGCGGTATCTGTACGTTAGAAAAAAGAAACTCAAAGATAACAAACGTGGAGTAGTGATGATGATGAAACTGTATGGAAATGTGTGCAATGTTCGTAGAAAGACATCCTATTGAAAGGTACAAGTCGTTTCGTAGATTAGAAAAAAAAAGCATTATACTTATATGTACGCATAACATGTCAGAGCACATTAGATTGTGCGTACCTCATTTCTCTTTTTTTTTTCCTTTTTTTTTCAAGATAAGTATATGTTTTCAAGACAGTAGGAGATGCCCTTTTCGATTTCTGAGTTCTCAGACAATTAGAGCATTTACAGCCGCATCGGGAAAATCACACCCCTCAAACGCCTGCGCACGCGTCTGCAGACACTTATCGGGCACACCTTATATTTCGTCTTCCACACTCGCGTCCCTCATATCCAAAAGTTTAAAACCATGCAATTCATGCAACGCTACGTAAAACACATGATCAAAGCGTAGTTCATCGGATTAGCCGGACAAAAGAAACATGATTCGTCGGAGTTCAACAACGGACAGTGCAAATTCATACTACAAACTTATGAAATGTAGATAAAATATAAACAGAACGAGGAAGGGCGGAGGAAATTACCATTTCCTTGCCGGCCCCTTCCCCTTCCGGCCATCGGTGTGGCTGTGCCCCTCCTCCGTGTAGGCGTCGGCGTGCGGAGGCGCGTCCTCGTCGGAGTTGGAGGTCGAGCCGTCCATCATGTCCGAGTCGGAGCGGCACCTCATGCCCGACAGCCTGCGGAGCAAGCGGTCCTGCTCCTTTGCATGGCTGGCTGCCTCCGCCTTCGCCGCCGCCTCCTTTATTGCCTCGCGCTCCGACGACTCGATGGCGAGTAGGAGCGCCTTTGCATTCTTGCGGCGGAGGCGCCGCGCATCCGTCTCCGCCGTCGTGAGTGAGCGGCGGATGACAGAAGCGAGGAGCGCTACCTCAGGATCGACCGGCACGCTCGCGCGCGGACATCGACTCGGAGCGGAAAGGGCCGGCAACGTTACCGGCACTGTGTCGACGGGCGCCGGGCACTGACGAAGTGGATCCGCCGTTGCCGGATCCACCAGGGTCGACGACCGAACGCCTCAATGCGATGCAGAGAGCGACCTCCTCCACACCGTCGGGGTCCGCCGCGCAGCAGGCTAGACCAGTCGTCGTTGGAGCCGGAGTCCCCACCGGAGGCTGCTTCGGTCGCCGGTCATCGGATGCGTTTGGAGGCGTTCGGAAATGGGGTGGACGGAAAAGGGAGTGAAGTGGAGTTTGGATTGACTGCGGTCTGGGATTTTCCGGACAGCGACATTTGTGGGGCAGGCTGGGCCAAGTCGACGTGGCGGACGCGCCCGAACCGCTCCATATTCGCCTCATATTTGGGTTGGTTATGAGGGGTGCCGGTCAGTCCGGACGTTTGAGGCCCGTGAGGTGCTCGGTTGGGTCGATTTTTCGTGACCGGTCAGTGATCGGACAGCCCGCCCGAGCGTTTGAGGCGTGTTTAGGGCGAACAAACCACCGGTGTTAAGCCGGTGGAAGGAGAGGATAAGGCCAAGTCAAGAAGGCAACTACGCGATTCAACATATAGCTCTTATAGTTTCCCTGATTGGCTTCCGATCCGCGGCATCCTGAACTCGTTGTCCTTGCTATGAAACCGTTGGGAAGAATGTAAACAGAAGATTAACGTGGCGCTTCAGCTTGCAGCTCTATGCACCGCCTACATCAGCAGATGTCGGTGTACAAAAAGAGGGGTACACTTTTTGTACCCCTATAACTGTGCACGGGCAGTCAGAGCCGTGCCCGCGACCACACCAAGCAGGGCAAGGGAGGTGAGCCAGGGTAGGACCGAAGCCCAAGGTAACTGGAACAACGCCAAGTCCAAGACCACGAAGAGCAAAGGGACGAAGCGGGATCCCCCGGCAAGATCCTTGCCGGGGTCAGCTTTAGCAGCCCCGGCAAGACCCTTGCCGCGGCAGCTCGCCCCACGCCTACGGAGCGAGTCACCCTTGAGTCCACGGCCCCCACCATGGCCCACTGTGTTGGGGCAAGGGCTCGGGAGACACCTCTGTGGTGGCATGCAGATCTTTGTGAAGAAACATTCAAGATCAGATGAGCACTAGAAGACGACGACCCTTGGCAAGATCCCAGCCAAGGGAGACCACGAGACCCCTGGCAAGCGCCTTGCCGGGGACGACAGCAGGCGCCGCGACAAGACCCTTGTCGGGGCCCCGGCAAGGCCCTTGCCGAGGACATCTACAGGGCCACCATCAGGCCCACTCCGACCAAGTCTTCACCGCCGTTCGCATGCAGCCGCCGACCCAACCAACTGGGCTGGCACCTGCGTGGCGGCATGCAGATCTTCATGAAGATCCCACCACTGCGCCACCTCAGCTGCCTGCCTGCCTACATGGCACCACGGGCATCGCTGGCCAGGGCGCATGTCGACACGAGGAGGAGCGGTGACGGACGGAACGGACTTCGCCCCCGTCCCCGATAAAGTAAGAGGACACCTAAGCAGACGCATTAAGTGCACCTTGTCATGTAATGCGAAGGATAACCTCGCATCACTGTACCCTTTCCACCTCCTGTGTGCCACTGTGGCAACCCCTTTTCCCTATAAAAGGAGGCCCGAGGCGACTAGGAGAGGGATTCGGCTTTTTGGAGCTCCTCACGCCCCATAGCTAGCCCAAGAACACAAATATACATCCACCAAAGCAGGAGTAGGGTTTTACGCATCCTCGCGGCCCGAACCTGGATAAACGAACCGCGTGCTATCTGTTTGATCCGCTCTTCTCTCAACCCCGCGCCCCGCTAACCGCAGAGGGAAGAGCCCCGAGCGCCGCTCCCGGGACGCAGAAGACCTGCCCGCCCACGAAAGCACTGGCGAAAACAGCGTGCGACCGCGGGACCGTGATAGAGCTCCTTCTGACATGGTTAGAAGTCGAAGCGCGTCGCGGTTCGTGCAAGTTTCACTGCCGCTGACGCCAGCAGAGGCCCTGGCGCGCGCGCAGTTACTCCTTGACTTTCCTCCCGCTACGGGGAAACTCGACGAATGGAGAGCTACCATCCGAAGCCTTGTTGCCGTCGCCAACAAGGACGAACTGAGTGCAGCGAGGCCCCCGGGTCGATGCTCCGATGGAGTCCCACGCACCAGCGGCGGGAGGACCGACGGCGCTGCGGCCACGGTGCATTCGCCTCCTCCTCGCCCGGTACCGCGGATGTCGACTCGTCGTGACGTTACGGGCGACGACGTCTCCATAGCGTCGTCCGACCCACGGACCCACTATGACCAGCGTCAAGTTCTTCGGGAGCGAGCCCATGAAGACACTCGAACCACCATCGAGCGCCGGCGCGGAGCACGCCACCAGTCAGACAGGCGAGCAGGGCCTGCAATGAACCCCCCAACACTGGAGAGCCCTGGAGGTCTACCTTACGAGGTAGGCTGCCGGCTTTTACCCGTGAGCTGCGGCAGTTCTAGTGGCCCACTCACCGCACCTTCAAACCTGACGTTGGCGAGAAGTACAACGGCAAGACCCGCCCGTCGGAGTTCCTCAGCATCTACACCATCGTGATGCAAGCTGCCGGAGCCCGCGACGATAAGGTGCTTGCCAATTACTTTCCGTTGGCTCTTAAACCCAACGCCATGTCATGGTTGATGCACTTGCCGGTAGACTCTATTTCTTCTTGGTCGGATTTGTGCCATGAGTTTGTTGGCGCCTTTACTGGAGGTCATCAAGCCCATGGCCAAGCAAGCGACCTGCATGTCATCCCCCAGAAGGGAGGCGAGAGTCTGCGCAAGTATATACATAGATTCAGCCGGGTACAGTACAATATCCCTGATGTTCATCCTGCCGCCGTCATCAGCGCGCTCCATCAGAACGTGCGCAAACCGCAAGATGCGCGAAGAGCTGGCAATGAACAAGGTGAAGGATGTGGCGGAACTCTACGTTCTTGCCGACAGATGTGCCCGGGATGAAGAGGGAAGGAAGTACCCCGGCGAAGATGCCGGTGTGGAAACCAACTCTTCAGACGAGGATACTGCCGCCTCGGCGAAGAAAGGCCGGCGCCGCAACAGGAAGCGCAAGGGTAAAGCTGTGCTTGCCGTCGAGGAATCTGATGATGCCGGCACCGCCATGAAAACCAAGGCAGATGATCCCGGCAAGGAAATTGCCGGATGTGTCGCCTGCCGGGCCTTGACGGCTGCCGAGAAGTCAGTGAACTCCGACAAGCAATACTGCAAGATCCATCGCACCAAAGGCCATGACCTCCAGAACGGCCGACAGGTTGAGCTGCTTGCTGAGAAGCAAAAGGCTGAATATGAGAGGCGGGACAAGGAGAAGGGCCAGGACGGTGCTGAGGGGTCCGGCAAGAAGCGTGATGGCCAGGCGGGCCGTCGTGGTAAGGATAAACAGCAAGAAAGGCCCGCCTGGGGCCCCGACAAGAAGCCAGAAGATGATGATCACAAAGAGGACGACGAGTCCGGCGACCAAGAGTTTCAGAAAGCTACAGAGGCCATGTGCGTCGATGGCGGCGCCTCGCTGCATACCTCCTTCCGCCAGCTTAAACAGTGGGCGCGTGAGATTATAGCAGCAGAGCCGTCGTTTGATGCCCAAAAGCCGCTGAAGTGGTCCAGCACACCTATCATTTTTGACACTGAGGATCACCTTGATCGCACTACTACGGTCAGGTGCTTGCCATTGTTGGTTTCACCGACAATACACAACCTCAAGGTGACGAAGATGCTAGTCGATGGCAGGGCCGGTCTGAACTTAATCTCGCCTGTCATGATCAAGAAGCTGCAGATTCCCGACGGAGACCTCAAGGAAACGGGCACGTTTCAGGGGATCAACCCGGGAAGGAGTCAACCAAAGGGGAAGGTCACGCTGCCTGTGACCTTTGCGAGTGATCTGAACTACAGAACGGAAAGGATCATGTTCGATGTTGCCAAGATCCCCTTGCCTTACAACGGGATCCTTGGCCGCCCAGCGCTGACCAAGTTCATGGTGGCGTCACACTACGCCTACAACACCCTGAAGATGCCAGGGCCTGTGACGATCATCACCGTCCCCTCCGACAAGAAAGATGCGCTGATTTGCGCTGACCAACTCTACCAAGAAGCAGTTGCAGCAGCCGCCGCCGCTATGGCAGTTGCTCTTGCCACTGGAGCCCCGGGAGGGAAGAAGAAGAAGACCGGTGAGACCTCGGGCACCCACTCCGGCAAGAGCACCTCCTCGGAGTGTAGTGCTCCCGTCGAGGACGTGCCAGAGAGCTCCACCGGCAGGAACAAGAAACCCCGGGCCACGCCGCCAAAGATCAAGAAGGTATCCATCAAGGAGGACGACACGGGAGGAGCTTTCACCATAAGCTCCGCCCTTGACGACAAATAGGAAGACATGCTCATCACCTTCCTGCGGGCGAATGTCGATGTATTTGCATGGCAAGCATCCGACATCCCCGGCGTTCCCAGGGAGGTGATTGAGCACCACCTTGCTGTCTGTCCTCATGCGCGGCCCGTCAAGCAGAAGGTCAGAAAGCAAGCTTTAGAACGGCAAGAGTTCATTACAGAGGAGACCCGAAAACTGGAAGCAGTGGGTTTGGTAAGAGGAGTGCTCCATCCAACGTGGTTGGCCAATCCAGTGGTAGTGCGCAAGGCAAATGGGAAGTGAAGGCTGTGTATTGATTACACAGATATCAATAAGGCTTGTCCCAAGGACTCTTTCCCATTGTCGCGCATCGACCAGATTGTTGACTCCACGGCTGGATGTGACCTGTTGTCATTCCTCAACGCCTACTCCGGCTACCACCAGATCTTCATGACGAGAGAAGACGAAGAGAAGACAACGTTCATCACCCCATGTGGTACGTATTGTTTCATACGGATGTGAAGGAAATATGCCCTAGAGGCAATAATAAAGTTATTATTTATTTCCTTATATCATGATAAATGTTTATTATTCATGCTAGAATTGTATTAACCGGAAACATAATACTTGTGTGAATACATAGACAAACAAAGTGTCACTATTATGCCTCTACTTGACTAGCTCGTTAATCGAAGATGGTTATGTTTCCTAACCATAAACCAAAGAGTTGTTATTTGATTAACGGGATCACATCATTAGGAGAATGATGTGATTGACATGACCCATTCCATTAGCTTAGTACCCGATCGTTTAGTATGTTGCTATTGCTTTCTTCATGACTTATACATGTTCCTATGACTATGAGATTATGCAACTCCCGTTTGCCGGAGGAACACTTTGTGTGCTACCAAACGTCATAACGTAACTGGGTGATTATAAAGCAGCTCTACAGGTGTCTCCAAAGGTACATGTTGGGTTGGCGTATTTCGAGATTAGGATTTGTCACTCCGATTGTCGGAGAGGTATCTCTGGGCCCTCTCGGTAATGCACATCAGATAAGCCTTGCAAGCATTGCAACTAATGAGTTAGTTGTGAGATGATGTATTACGGAACGAGTAAATAGACTTGCCGGTAACGAGATTGAACTAGGTATTAAGATACCGACGATCGAATCTCGGGCAAGTAACATACCGATGACAAAGGGAACAACGTATGTTGTTATGCGGTCTGACCGATAAAGATCTTCGTAGAATATGTGGGAGCCAATATGAGCATCCAGGTTCCGCTATTGGTTATTGACTGGAGACGTGTCTCGGTCATGTCTACATTATTCTCGAACCCGTAGGGTCCGCACGCTTAAGGTTTCAATGACAGTTATATTATGAGTTTATGAGTTTTGATGTACATAAGGAGTTCGGAGTCCCGGATGAGATCGGGGACATGACGAGGAGTCTCGAAATGGTCGAGACGTAAAGATCGATATATTGGACGACTATATTCGGACATCGGAAAGGTTCCGAGTGATTCGGGTATTTTTTGGAGTACCGGAGAGTTACGAGAATACATATTGGGCCTTATTGGGCCATACGGGAAAGAAGAAAAAGGGCCTCAAGGGTGGCCGCACCCCTCCCCTTGGTCTGGTCCGAATTGGATAGGGAAGGGGGGCGCCCCCTTCCTTCCTTCTCCTTTTCCCTTCCTCTTTTCCTATTCCATATGGGAGGTGGAATCCTACTAGGACTAGGGAGTCCTAGTAGGACTCCACACTTGGCGCGCCCCCTCCTAGGGCCGACCTCCTCCTCCCTTGCTCCTTTATATACAGGGGCAAGGGGGCACCTCTAGACACAAGTCGATCCACGTGATCATATTCTTAGCCGTGTGCGGTGCCCCCTTCCACTATAATCCTCGATAATATTGTAGCGGTGCTTAGGCGAAGCCCTCCGACGGTAGAAAATCAAGATCGTCACCACGCCGTCGTGCTGACGGAACTCTTCCCCGACACTTTGCTGGATCGGAGTCCGGGGATCGTCATCGAGCTGAACATGTGCTAAAACTCAGAGGTGCCATAGTTTCGGTGCTTGATCGATCGGGCCGTGAAGACGTACGACTACATCAACCACATTGTGCTAACGCTTCCGCTGTCGGTCTACAAGGGTACGTAGATCACACTGTCCCCTCTCGTTGCTATGCATCACCATGATCTTGCGTGTGTGTAGGAAATTTTTTGAAATTACTACGTTACCCAACAGGATGCCTTTCGGGTTGAAGAGTGCTGGCTCAACGTTTGCAAGGGCGGTCCAGATTGGTTTTGAACCCCAGCTCCATAGAAATATGGAAGCTTATATGGATGATATAGTGGTCAAAACTAAGAACAGGACAACCCTCATACCGGATTTACAAGAGACATTTGCAAACCTACGCAAGATCAATCTCAAGTTGAACCCTGAGAAGTGCGTCTTTGGCGTCCCGTCCGGCAAGCTTCTCGGGTTCTTTGTGTCGCAACGTGGGATAGAGGCCAATTCGGACAAGATCAAGGCTATAGAACAGATTGAGGCGTCCAAGCAGGTCAAGGATGTGCGTTGGCTTGCTGGTTGCGTTGCCGCCATGAGTAGGTTCATCTCTAAGTCCGCCGAGCGCGCCCTCCCCTTTTTCAAGATTTTGAAAAAGGCGGACCCGATGGAGTGGACACCGGAAGCCGAAGCAGCATTGCAAGATTTGAAGAGGTACCTCTCCTCTACGCCAGTACTAGTTGCGCCTAAACCACAGGAACCGTTGCTGCTGTACTTAGCGGCAACGAACCAGGTGGTCAGCGCCGCACTAGTGGCGCAGAGAGAAGTCGATGATGAGGTGATAGCAGCAACAGAGCCTGATGCCATTGGTGCAGAGACGACGCACCCAGTTGGAGTGCTGCCAAGGAGGAAAATGATGCAACACCCAGTCTACTTTGTTAGCTCCCTCCTGCAGGGGGCTAGATTAAGGTACTCCGGTGTGCAGAAACTGCTCTTCGGCCTTCTTATGGCCTCGAGGAAGCCGCGTCACTACTTCCAGTCGCACGAAATCACTGTCGTCACTCGCCTCCCTCTACAACGGATATTGCACAATCCAGACGCAACTGGAAGGATTGTAGAGTGGGCACTGGTGCTGTCCAGCTTTGGCCTCAAGTTTGAGAGTACCTCGACGATCCAAAGCCGAGTCCTGGCGGAGTTCGTTGCAGAGTGGACCGGGACGCCTAATGAAGAAGCACAGGAGACTGCCCTCCCCGGCAAGGAGGCAAGTTGCAACTGGATCATGTACTTTGATGGAGCTTTCTCCTTGCAGGGCGCCGGGGCTGGCGTACTGCTTATCGCGCCCACTGGAGAGCACCTCAAGTACGTGGTCCAAATGCACTTTCCCAGGGAGATGTCAACAAACAATACTGCCGAGTATGAAGGACTGCTTGCTGGTCTTAGGATCGTGGCAGACCTCGGAATCAAGAAACTCATCGTCAGGGGCGACTCGCAACTTGTCGTCAAGCAAGTCAACAAAGATTACCAGAGCCCGTTGATGAAGGCCTACGTAGATGAAGTGAGAAAGCTAGAAGAGCGCTTTGACGGTGTACAAGCAGAACACGTTCCCCGAGCGGAGAACGACATCGCTGATTACCTGTCAAAGCGCGCTGCCCTCAAGCTGCCTGTGGAACCAGGTACCTTTGTGCTTCAGCTAACTCAGCCATCCGTTGATCCATCAGCAGAGCAGAGCAAGAGAAGGAAATCAGGGTCCGGCAAGTACTTTCCCGCCGAGCTCCCCAGAGCCGCCGACAAAGGTGTTGCCGGAGACGCTGAGCCCGTCGTAGGGCGATCAGCTCTGGCAGAGCATCAAGCTCTTGCCGTAGAGACGACCGCCCTTATGATGGAAGAAATGTCTTTGGTCCTCGCCGTCGAGCCTCAGGCTCCGGCATGGGCGCAGCCTACCGTCTGGTTCCTCCAAACAGGAGAACTTCCTGAGGAACAGGAAGAAGCGGAAAAAGTAGCTCGTCGGTCTGCTATGCATCAGTTCGTCGATGACGTCCTGTACAGAAAGAGGCCGAATGGCGTGAAATTGAAGTGTATCCCTCGAGAGGAAGGACTGGGGCTGTTGGCAGAAATACATGGAGGCATATGTGGATCCCACATAGGGTCGAGGGCCCTTGCCGTCAAAGCATTTCGGCAAGGCTTCTTCTGGCCCACTGCCCTCCAGGATGCAACGACACTAGTCACCAGGTGTGAAGCATGTCAGTTCCATTCAAAGAAGTTTCATCAGCCAGCTCAAGCCCTTCAAACCATTTCTCTCTCCTGGCCCTTCTCGATCTGGGGGCTCGACATACTGGGCCCTTTCCCCCGCGCTGTCGGGGGCTTTGAGTACTTGTACGTCGCAATCGACAAGTTCACAAAGTGGCCGGAGGTCGAGGCAGTGAGGAAAGTTACAGCCCAGTCAGCCGTCAAGTTCTTCAAGGGACTAGTGTGCCGTTTTGGTGTACCCAACAGGGTCATCACCGACAACGGCACGCAGTTCACAAGCCGCACCTTCATGCAATATATCCAAGACCTCGGCAGCAAAGTCTGTTTCGCTTCCGTTGCTCACCCACGAAGCAATGGGCAAGCTGAGAGGGCAAATACTGAAGTGCTGCGAGGCCTGAGGATGAAGACCTTTGACAGGCTGCACAAGAGTGGAAGGCGCTGGATTGACGAGTTGCCGACGGTTCTTTGGTCAATCAGAACGACACCAAATCGAGCCATTGGCCAGACACCCTTTGCCCTGGTATACAGGGCAGAAGCAGTTCTCCCCACGGAACTCATATACGGGTCACCTCGAGTGCTCGCTTATGACGAGCTTGAGCAAGAGCAATTGCGGCAAGAGGACGCAACGCTCCTTGAGGAAGATCGTCTTCGGGCGGCTGTGAGAGCAGCGCGCTACCAGCAAGCCTTGCGCCGCTACCATAGCCGCAAGGTTCATGCCCGAAGCTTTGAGGAAGGCGACCTTGTTCTTCGGCGCGTTTGATCGGCCAAGAATACCAACAAGTTGACGCCGAAGTGGGAAGGTCATTATAGGGTAATACGAGTCACCAGGCCTGGCGCAGTCCGCCTGGAGACCAAAGATGCCGTTCCAGTGAGCAATTCCTGGAACATTGAGCATCTTTGCAAGTTTTACCCATAAGGTGCGGCTTGCTGGGCCCCTCGGGAAGCCACCTTTTGTACAAGCCTTGCCGGCAAGGCATGTAACCCTTTGTACAAAGCCAGGCGCAGACCCTGAGCATAAATAAATGAAGCGTTGACGCCCTAAGTTATAGCATGCATGCTAGGTCAAGTCTCGTCCTTGGTTAGGGTTGATAGTGCTTAGCAGCGACTAACCCCTAGCTTAGAGGTCGAGTGTGCGTCTCTTTGTCCTTCTTTTGTCTTCTTTGGTTCGCAGGACACTAAGATATCCTTGCCGAGCCACTTGGGAAGAAAAAGGGGCAGACCAGCATCTGGACCCCAGTAAGCCAGTATTGCCGGGGTCTGCAAGAGTAAAGATTCACCCACAGCAAACCAAGGTCGCCGGGGGCTGCGGATTCAGATAAGTTTTTCATCCCTTATCATGCATTCCATTATGGACTGAGGTATGTGAAACCTCATTTTATCCTTAGGCTACCATGCTCCCCTAACTCTAGGCCCTAGGGCTCATTCCTGGGACCGAGTTTGGTCGTAGTCGCAGCAGCAAAAGGATGGAACAAGGAGCCTAAACCCACCTCATCCCTGCCTCCGCCAAAGGCGTGAGAAAGGTCGAGCGAAGTGGGGGGACGGCAAGGCCTGTTGCCAGGCGAGAAAATATTTATCTTAGAGATATCAAGGATTTATTCCTTGTCGTGGGTTCCACCCACAAACAAATGACCCGGCAAACATCCCTTTTTCATTAAAAAAACATCCCGCCCAGGTACAGTCCGTAGGGAATGAAAAACATGAACAAGGGGATTACAAGTTTTAAATTCAACAAAGGCCCGAAGGCTTACAAACTAAAAAAAAGATAAGGTGCCCGTAATCCCTTTCTTGTCCCTCTCCTCAGAAGGCAGGTCAAGGAGGCGAAAAGGGCAGAAGGGGCACTTGGGCGAGCTACGAGTGACAGAAGACACCAAGAGGACATCTTGGTGGCCGTCCAAAGGCTAGGTGGTGTGGCGACGCCGGAAGCAGAGCTCGAAGACGAGGCAGCAGGACGTCAGCACGCGTCGAAGACGCCGGTGCCCGCGTACTCCGACTTGACAGCCTTGCCGCCCGCCCTCTTCCTCTTCCGCAGCCTCCCGACGCCAGCCGCCGAGGAGACGGCCCCGAGAAGTTCAAGGAGCCAGCAACACGGATGATGGGGTCGCTGGTGCCACTCAGAGCGGCGCCCGACGCCTAGTCGGACCCGTCATCCTACCGCCTACCACCCTCGTCGTCACTGTCGCTGTCCTCCTCATCACTCTCGCTCGAGGAGGAATCTTCGTCATCAGAAGAGCTCTCCACGCAGCACCTTGCGAGAGTCCCGAAGTGCCCGAAGACCTTGACGGAGAGGAGGCCACCCTCCATCAGCTTAAAATGGAGAGTGAGCCCGTCCGTCAAGCTGTGGATACGAGCAAACGTCTTCCATCCCCGACGGAGATACATCACATGAGGAGCAGGGAAGTCGACGGGGACCCGCGTACCGCTGATCCCGCAGCCCCTCATGTGCAGCCACAACGACTGTGGCGGATCCATCTCCATCGCCCGCGCAAATGGAGTTGGGAGGCGAAGGCGACGGCGTGGCGGCCGGCGCAGCCTGACAAAGAATTCGCAGGGGTTGTCCCCAACGTGGCCCTCCATCGGAGGAGGAGCCGCGGGCGGGGGCGAGGCCGGCGCGCCGCCACGTCCTCCTCTTCCCTGAGCACTACGGCCTCTGCCCCGACCTCGCCCACGGCCTCACCCCCTCCCCCTTCCCCTCGTGGCTGGCTCTACCACCGCGGGTGCGGGAGGAGGAGGGACGCGTTGTCGAGCAGCAACCCTTGCCGCCACCGTCGAAGGACCGGGATTCCCTTTCTCCACTACAAGGGGAAGGAAGAAGCGGAAGCAAAGGAAGAAAGAAGATGGAAGAATGCGGGGTGCCATCCCCCTCCCTGCTCTTTATAAGGGAACGGGGTTGGGGCTCAGCCGCCCCGCTCGGCCAATCAAGACACGGGAGGCGCAGGGAACCAGGACCGACCCGCTGCCCCAACCAGCGACGGCCCTGTTCCCCGCCTCCACCGTTTGCCACCCCAAGCGCATGGGAGACGCGTGGCCGATGCACAGAACCGAGGGGACAAGTGAGGCGACCTCTCCCCACCCCATGATCGGGGGGAGTGGACGCCATGAAGACCGCGCCTCAGCTCCATTCAGTAAATGAGTCGTGCCTCCACACCTCCCTCCTTTTACGGGGAAGGCGCGAAGCCGCCTCTTTACTACGATGTGACGCATGCCTGCGGGAACCGCCCCACGCATGCCACCCACGTCACGCACACCCCTTCGCGCAGCGCCGCGCGCAAAATATCTTACCACGGTAAAAACCGCCCCACCTGCCCGCGCACCGTTCTGGGCCTAGCCCAACAACGCGTTGTGCTTATGTGTGGCCCAGGCCCGGGGGCTCCTATCGGTGTACAAAAAGAGGGGTACACTTTTTGTACCCCTATAACTGTGCATGGGCAGTCAGAGCCGCGCCCGCGACCACACCAAGCAAGGCAAGGGAGGTGAGCCAGGGTAGGACCGAAGCCCAAGGTAACTGGAACAACGCCAAGGCCAAGATCACGAAGAGCAAAGGGACGAAGCGGGATCCCCCGGCAAGATCCTTGCCGGGGTCAGCTTTAGCAGCCCCGACAAGACCCTTGTCGCGGCAGCTCGCCCCACGCCTACGGAGCGAGTCACCCTTGAGTCCACGGCCCCCACCATGGCCACTGTGTTGGGGCAAGGGCTCAGGAGACACCTATGTGGTGACATGCAAATCTTTGTGAAGAAACATTCAAGATCAGATGAGCACTAGAAGACGACGACCCTTGGCAAGATCCCAGCCAAGGGAGACCACGAGACCCCCGGCAAGCGCCTTGCCAGGGACGACAGCAGGCGCCGCGACAAGACCCTTGCCGGGGCCCCGGCAAGGCCCTTGCCGAGGACATCTACAGGGCCACCATCAGGCCCACGCCGACCAAGTCTTCTCTGTCGTTCGCATGCAGCTGCCGGCCCAACCAACTAGGCAGGCACCTGCGTGGCGGCATGCAGATCTTCGTGAAGATCCCACCACCGCGCCACCTCAGCTGCCTGCCTGCCTACATGGCACCACGAGCATCGCTGGCCAGGGCGCGTGTCGACACGAGGAGGAGCGGCGACGGACGGAATGGACTTCGCCCCCGTCCCCGATAAACGAGAGGACACCCAAGCAGACGCATTAAATGCGCCTTGTCATGTAATGCGAAGGATAACCTTGCATCACTGTACCCTTTCCACCTCCTGTGTGCCACTGTGGCAACCCCTTTTCCCTATAAAAGGAGGCCCGAGGCGACCAGGAGAGGGATTCGCCTTTTTGGAGCTCCTCACGCCCCATAGCTAGCTCAAGAACACAAATATACATCCACCAAAGCAGGAGTAGGGTTTTACGCATCCTCGCAGCCCGAACCTGGATAAACGAACCGCGTGCTATCTGTTTGATCCGCTCTTCTCTCAACCCCGCGCCCCGCTAACCGTAGTAGGGATTCTTGTGATCCCATAGGTGTCGTTTTCCCCGACAGCAGAGTACTCCAGGAGTCCTGGTCCACAACCGACGCTGGACCCTAAGGATGGAAATGGGTAGGGTATGGGGCGGGTAGAGCAATACCATACCCATACCCGTGTAGTCAATGGGTACAAAATTCTACCCATACCCGTACCCATGGGTATGATACTTTACCCTTACCCATATCCAACGGGTACCCATACCAATTGGGTACCCAACGGATAGATCAAATAGTACACAAGTATTTCACAATTTTACATTCATCTATAGCGCATTTGACCCCAAAAAACATTGATCTCAACTCAATAACAGATAGCTGAGTACATGAAAATTATCTCAATTCAAATTGACAATTGTTAACAACTTTAATATAGGTTCATAAGCTCACGACACAACTTTAACATAGGTACACTTGTGATTGTGAATCACGGGTAAGATTCACATGTCAGTATAAAGCGGATAGGGTATGGGCATATCCATGGATAAAAGGCTATACCTGTGCCCTACCCATAACTTAACTGGTAGGGTATGGATACTATCCGTGGGCATAAAATTGTGCCCATACCCTGTCCATGCGGGTACGGTATCCGCGGGTACCTGTACCCATGGGTAAATTTGCCATCCTTACTGGACCCGTTACTACACCGTCGGGCTAGCGCTGTGGAGCTGAACTTTCCTGTTTCTTGTCGCATTTGCTCCGCGGGATCAAAAGATGAGAAACAGTAGTTCTAGACTGGTCACTGAGTGAGTAGCAAAGCTGATGTATGCATGTTGTCTCTGAATTTCTACACCGTCAAAGCTATCTATCCTTGATGTGGTGCTGGAAATCCACAGCTAGCTACTGTAACTAGATATACGTAGAGCTGAATTTTCCTGAGCCAGGCTCGTCTACCATGATATGCGCTTGTCCCTTCCTTTCTGTTTCCTTCCATTGGATCATATGTTTCCTTTCTTCCCCGGGATCAACAAGAAAGATCTACGTAGGAAACAGTAGTTCTAGACTGGCCAGTGGCAAGTGAGCGGCAAAGCTCTAGATTCCAGAATGTCGGGCCGTCTGCGAGTCATTGGCCAACGTCTAATTTGGCGAGGTGATTGGACGGGCTACTGTAGAATTAATTGACGTGTCTATGTAGTGTTGGATCAGTGACCCCGGCCTCCAGGTTAATTAGCGAGTCAGTCAGGCCTGCACGGCCGGTTTCTGTCAAAAGGTTTGGGCCAGTGGCCGTGTTTCTACAGTTTACTTCCATTTTTGGCATGCTGAATTTTCTAGCCAGGGTTGGCTAAGGTAGGGACGAATAGTAGAAGTTGGTAATGACTTCCACGCGGCTAGCAAGTTTCCCAGTGTCATAGACGGACGGGAGAATATTGGCTGTAAACAGCCGCGATGCTATTGCTAGGTTTCCACGGGTAGGGTTTTGATCTTTCCTGTGCTCTGCAGAATAATTGCAATTGTTTGAATCGTCTGTTCTCCAGTTCGGACTCTGTTTTATTTCGCCTGGCTATTTACGTACGTTGCGCTCCATGCAGTGCATGCTTCGATCTGAATCCTCGCCGGATGGCAACGTGTTACGTACATCAACTTTTATTATGTAAAGGTCTCAGTCAGATCATGTACGAGCCGTTAGATCTCCTACGCACGGCAAACGAAAAGTACGTGACCCAAAAAAATCGAGAAAATTCGGGGGTTGCTGTAAAGTGAAGCTGTGTTGCTTCTGAAGTTTTTCTTTTTGTGTTGCTTCTGAAGTTACTGACACAGAATACGGGTACAATTGACACGTAGCCACAAAGAAAATAAATGCCACACGTACGTACTCTTACTAGTATTAAGGGTTAGTAAAACCAAACCGCCTAGAGGCAGAGGCGGAGGACGGAAAAAATTTAAGGTGTGGCGAACTGGCGAAGGAGCGCGGCCGCACTGCGCCCCGCTGGTCATGGTGTGAAGGATGCAAAGCAGCCGCCACTCGCTGCACCACTGCACCTTGCGCGGGAACGCCCTGTCGCCCCACTTGCTCGACGCCCACCACAGGCCACAGCCGCCGTCGTCCGCTACTCCGCCTCGTCCTGGCCAGCCGCTGCCGCGTGCTAGGGTTTCTGCGTGCCGCCTGCGTGTGTGTCTCTATCTGAGCTGGGGAGCTGGTTCTCGGTCGGTTGGTTGAGAGAGATCTTTTTTAGAGAGAGAGAGCTTTTTTATTTGAGAAGATTGGGGTTTTTTAGACAACTGAGAGCGAGAGCTTCTTTTTGAGACAATTGAGAGCGAGAGCAGCCACCATGAAGTGTAAATGGGCCAACTGCTTCTGGATGCCGTGTCTATACGTGGCCCAACTTTCAACTACGTGTGATAGGCCCATCCAGCGAACGACCTCTCTCTTTAGCGATTTTTCCAATGACGAGATTCAGCGTAGCCAACCAAGAGAAGTGTGTGTAGGTATAAAAATATGTGCGTAGCCAGACCTTGCCCACTGGGGTCCTCCGCCAGTGCCTAGAGGCCAATGCATCATGACGCGCGAGTCAGCGTCAATATCACGACCGGTCCAATGGTCGACATTTTTACGTTTGCGCATGCAGAGCTAGCAGAATACCTGATGATCTCGTGGACGCCTTCAAAGGTCCAAAGCAAAACCGCGATCGATCGACCGGGCGACGATGTCCATCGGGTGCTACGGGACGAGCGCTCCCCTCCTGCAAAGTACGACCCAACTCCATGCTGTGCGTGCGGCATGATCGGTACTACTCCGTGTCCGTGGCTACAGTCGCGGTCACGCCGCCAAACAGCCCGGGTGCTGGTGGTCCGGCGGTGGCGGTATGCGACCGATACCTCGTCCTCGTGGTCGTGGCATGGAGACGGGTCCGGATGGAGACTTTTGCAAAGGCAACAAGATGGTGATCAACCCCTGATGCAACGCCAAAGCCACTATCACGTGTTGAGGAAAAAGGCCGACCACCCAGCCAAATTGCTACCCCGCCACCGGGATGGACGAAACTTGTTGATGGTGCTTAATTTCTCAGAGAAGGATGACAATGGGTGTACAGGTATGGTTCTAAGGGACGAACAAGGTCCAGCTGCCGTTTTCTGACTACATGCTCCAGCGCCCTAGAAGCAGAAGTTGCAGCTTGCCTGGAGGGTGTCTCTCTCACGCTGGATTGTAGTCAGCTTCCCCTTATCCTGGAGACATATAGCACATTAGCACTGTCGTTGATACCATGATCAGCGACTCTTCTACGTCGCCTGTCTCGGCCCTCGTCAACGAAGTTCGACTGCGACCTACAAAGTGCGATGTGGAGGGCGATCTCCTCGACGTCGTCCGGATCCACATCTCGCAACAAGCTCTTTCAGTCGGAGTCGCTGCTGAAGCCCGAGTTGCTGCCGTCACTCGCCTTAGATCGGACTGGAAGAGGAGGGGACGAAGAGAGTGGAGTGGTGGACTGGAGTGGACTATGGTCTAGGTTTGGTCCGGATTGAGAATATATGCGGGGTCCATGCGGGCCATGGTAGGCCGACTGACATGACGGAAACACCCGAAGCCTCCACATATTCACTCTAAATTTAGACCGAATATGAGGGGTGTCGGACGGCCGATCGTACTGGGTCGGTTTGAGAGCCCCGTTGTAGATGCTCTTAGAAAATGGCATCATTTTGATCTCTGAATTCTGATACACCCAGTTACAGATTACGTGACTGACTTCCGTGGCTTCCAGAAATCGTTGTTTATTTTGCGAAGCTGCGGGAAGAATATAAAGGGCATCCCCAATGGCAACCGATGAATTTCCTCCTCCATCCATCCACGGATAGAAGGGACCAGTCCTAGACACGAATGTGGGAGGCGCCATCCAACACTAGCCGCATACGTTTCAAATTCTTTTTCCACAAACCTGATGAAATTCATGCAAACTTGACCAGATTTCATATAAACATGACGGATTTCATACAAACCGGACAAAAACGGTTACATTTTGGACATATTTTCAACTAAAAATATAAAACTATGTGCACGTATTGTCGTGTAGAGCTCCACTCCCATGACGAGAATACATTACACTAGTTTACGGCCGGTTGAGGCGGATTCCTTTGTCTTCCCCTTGTCCGGCAGCTCGCTAATCGGACTGCCGGGAGTCCCGGAGGCATATTCTTCCCCCATATCTTCCCTATGTCTGGCTACGCCACTCATGGGAGTGGCAAAGAGGGTGCTTCAGCCGGTGGGGAAGGTGCTTTCATGGAGCCCATATGGGTGTGCCCAGGATGGTTTGAGATAAAGACCGATAGGTCACCGGCTGTACAAGACGGCACCGCGCCGATGGTGGCCTCCATGAGGTACAAGCGGCGACGACCTCCCGTGTTCTACTTCTCCTGGATGATTGCGGCAGGCGCGGACGTGCTGGCTGCCACCTCATCGACATCTGCGCAACCGACTTCTTTCTCTGCATGAGTGGTGCGGCTACATGCGCGTCGACGGCGGATGGCGTGGTCGCAAGCACTAGAGGCGGCGATGCCCGTGCCGGGATGGAGCAACTCGCCACTCCTCCACGAGCTGGCTTCGAGTGGCGAGCTGCTGGACCACGCACCGGCTTGGGGCGACAACTTGCTCCATCAGGCAGGGCAAGGGAGGTGGAGCAGCGAGTTGCCTCGTTCGCATCCGGCGGGCTCGGCGGGCCACCCAGCCAGCTTTTGTGTCGGAGAACTGCTCTTCCGGCTCGTCAGGCCATCGAAAGAGTGAAGAAAACGGTGGAAGCAGGAGATGGGGAGCGGCGGAGTGGTGCGATTCTTGCTCGGCTAGAGGGCGGACGGGTGGAGCTTGCCCGACATTGTGTTTAATGCCAGCCCGCTCGTGAACGAAAGTGTGGCCGGATTAGGTTTCTCGGCTTCCACGCGTTTGAATGGCGCCAGGAGGCGTGTTCAACCGGACGTGCAGCAGGCGGCGCACTCGGTCGGCGCAACGCTTCAATAGCGGAGGTAGTGAGAGGTCACGTCCGCCCTGAGCCGCCTTCAGTGTGGAGGGGCGCACTCTACAATGGCATGAATGCGGGCAGCTGGATGACAAGTGGGAAGCGCGCGGGGGCGGGGTGGGGTTTTTGGTGGACCAGGGCGGTCGAAAGAGGGGTTGGGAGCGACCCGGACTCTCGCAAAGCTTCATCACATTTGTCTCCGGTTTACGGGGGAAAACGCGTCCGGACCGCGTCGCGGACCGATACAGGACCGCGTTAGATGGCTTCTGCGGCCCGAACAGCGCGGTCCAGATGCATGCGAAAGATTTGAAGGTTGGCTTGGAGACATAACGTTGACGGGGTGCTTGAGCTTGCTGCTATTATGTACCGCCGACATCAACAGACCGCAGGAGTCCTGGTCCACAACCGACGCTGGACTCGTTACTGCACAGCTATCCTTGATGCGCTCCTGGAAAACCCACACCTACTGCTATACTAGCTAGGAGTAACTAACTAGCTGTAGAGCTGAACTTTCCTGGGCCTCGCCCGCCATGACATGTCCCTGTTCTTCTTCCTTCCCGTTTCCTTGTGTTGTCGCGCTCGTTTCGTGGGATGAAAAGATAAGAAACAGTAGTTCTAGACCGGTCAGTGAGTGGCCAAGCTGATACATGCTGTCCTTCCTTTCTTTCTACGCCGTCAAGCTATCCTTGATGCTGCGCTGGAAATCCACAGCTAGCTACTGTAACTAGATTTACACGTAGAGCTGAATTTTCCAGAGCCAGCCTCGCGTCAAGCATGATAGGTGCTTGTTCCTTCCTTTCTGTTTCCTTCTGTTGGATCATACGTTGCCTTTCTTCCCCGTGAAGGATCAACAAGAAAGATCTACTATGAAACGGTAGTTCTAGACTGGCAAGTGAGCGACAAAGTATCTACCTAGCTTTGCTCCAAGGAAAAAGGAATGATAAAACAGCAAAAAAATCGAACAGCTAGTAGCTTGTGGATGACCTGGGATGTACTGTGTGCATGCTCTAGAACGTCGGGTCGTCTGCGCCTGCGCGTCAATCGCCAACGTTTAACTGGGCGAGGTGATTGGACAGGTTACATGTAGAATTAACTGACCCCGGCCTGCAGGTTAATGCATGAGCGAGTCAGGCCTGCACGGCTGGCTTCTGTCAAAAGGTTTGGGTCGGGGACCGTGTTGTGCAGTTT
>NC_057797.1:676489803-676491240 GCF_018294505.1 Triticum aestivum | reverse complement strand
GTGAGATACATGTGGCCGTCGGTGTCGGACACTACATCCACGTCCCACAAGTGACTTGGGCGTCGAAGCCCGCGCCACTTGTGGGACGTGGATGTAGTGTCCGACACCGACAGTACATGTATCTCACACCGACGATACTTTCTATTTAGGGTTTCTCCTCTACCGCTCGGCGACCCTCGACGACCCTCGTTCCCGATAAAAAAAAGAGGAAGAAGAAGAAAAAAAAGAGGAGAAGAAAGAATAGAGGAGAAGAACTCCTCTATTCTTTCTTATCCTCTTTCTTATCCACTTCTTTTTTTATCCTCTTCTTCCTCTCATGTTCGAGAGGATCGCCGAGGGGTCGGGAGGTTGCCTAGTGTCAAAGGATTCAACAAAACCATGTCTTCATCATTAGGCGAAAGTAACAGGTGCATGATGGTACAAAGCTCTCCAAAGTTATTTTGGAACGGAGTCCCAGATAAGATAATTCGCTTTTTGGAAGGCCTTTGCTGAAATTCATACAAACAGGTAAATTATCCTATCCAGGACACCATTCCAAAATAACTTTGGAGGACTTCGTCATGCCCTGGTTACTTCCGGCTAATGATGAAGCCATGGATTTCTTCAATACTTTGACACTAGGAAACCTCTCTCGACCCCTCGGCGATCCTCGACCCCTCGAACCCTCGACGACCCTGGAACCCTCGACCCCTAGACGACCCTGGAACCCTCGACCCTCGACCCTCGATCCCTCGACCCTATAGAACCCTCGAAGAAAGGAATTGCTAGAGGAGAAGATCGAAGAAAAAAAGAAGAAAAAAAAAGAGGAGAAGAAGAAAGGAATAGTGGAGAAGATCTTCTCCACTATTCCTTTCTTCTTCTCCTCTTCTTTTTCTTCTTTTTTCTTCTTCTTATTTATTTCTCCTTTTCTTCCTCTCCTCTTGTTCTTTCTTTCCTCTTCTTATTTTCTTCTTTCCTATCCTTCTTTTCCTTCCTTTCTTAATATCACTTAGCAAATGCACTAACCTAAAATGCAACAAACATAAAATGCACTAAATCGATCAACTAACCTAAAATCAGTGATAAAATGCACTAACCTAAAATCGATATCTAATAACAACTTAAAAAAATTAATACATATATGAAAAAATGCATATATGAAAAAAACATCATCATATCATCAACAGAAAAAATAGTATTTTTTCTAAAAATCTATCTTTTCAGCACATACATATACTCATGCATCATCATATACTCATACATATACTCATACACATACATATAATTAATCTGCAGGAAAAAAACATATATGTGCAAAAAAAAGGGGGAAGAGGGGGGTGGTGCCGGCCTAGACCACAGCGAGGCAGAGGCGACGGCGGCGCGGGGCAGCTGGGGCGCGGCGAGGCAGAGGCGACGGCGAGGCAGAGGCGGGGCGGCGACGGCGTCGGGGCGCGACGC
>NC_057797.1:676488527-676489220 GCF_018294505.1 Triticum aestivum | reverse complement strand
GCCACGAACCATGACCAATGCCCCCTTTAGTCCCGGTTGGTGCCACCAACCGGGACCAAAGGCCTTGTGCTGCCCCGCGCCCAAATGTTTAGTCCCACCTCGCTAGTTGAGAGGGAGTCGCACCTATTTATAAGGTGCGGTGCGCCTTCCCTCTCGATCTCCTCTCTAAAGCAGGCTTTCGGGCCTAACCGTGCAATGTGTGCCTGTGGGCCTACTGGGCCTCCTGCAGGCCTGAATCCTGGCCCATGGTAGGGTTTCTAGTCGTATTCAGGCCGTGGGTGCCCAGTTGGTGGCACTTTTTTGTTTTTTTTCTACTTACAACAAAATACTTATTGTTGCTATATTTAATTTTTTTTCCAGTTTTTTGTTTTGTTTTCTGCATTATTTATTTTCTTTTGTTTTTTGCTTTATTTTTTAATTCTTTTTGCTTTTAGTTTTAGAAAAATTATAAACTTTCTGTTAGTGCCATTAGTTTTCAAATTTGAAAACACTTTTTTTGTTTTTTTGTTTTCTTTGTTGCTTTATTTATTTTATTTTGTTTCTACTTACAACAAAATACTTATTGTTGCTATTTTCATTTTTTTCCAGTTTTTTTGTTTTGTTTTCTGTATTATTTATTTTATTTTGTTTTTTGGTTTATTTTTTAATTCTTTTTGCTTTTAGGTCAGCAAAATTATAAACTTTCTGTTGCTT
>NC_057797.1:676451853-676488450 GCF_018294505.1 Triticum aestivum | reverse complement strand
TCTGTTGCTTTATTTATTTTATTTTGTTTCTACTTACAACAAAATACTTATTGTTGCTATTTTTTCCAGTTTTTTTGTTTTGTTTTCTGCATTATTTATTTTGTTTTGTTTTTTGCTTTAATTTTTAATTCTGTTTGCTTTTAGGTTAGCAAAATTATAAACTTTCTGTTAGTGCCATTAGTTTTAGAAAAATTATAAACTTTTTGTTAGTGCCATTAGTTTTCAAAATTGAATAGTTAAAATTTGAATTCTTTGAAAATTGTTTGAATCACAAGTTTGTGAACTTACTAAAAAAATGAGAATAGATGCGCTTATAGAGAAAATTCAACCTAAATTCCTAGTAAATTTCTATGAATTTCAGAGAAATTCACTATGAATTTAGGTTAAACTTTTCTCTAGTAGGGCATCTATTTTCACTTTGAGAGGAGCTCAATAAGGCAGAGAGGGAAGGGCTTATAAACCGGTGTGAGCCCCCTTCGGTTGGCGAGGTGGGACTAAACTCTGCCCGCAACGAGGACCAACCCTTTAGTCCCGGTTTGTGGCACAAACTGGGACTAATGGTCATGGGCCAGGGGCGAGGAGCAAAATTATAAACTTTCTGTTAGTGCCATTAGTTTTAGAAAGTTGAAAGTTGAAAGTTGAAAGTTGACATGGGCCAGGGACTAATGGTCATGGTATTACGAGGGCCAAACCATAAGACATGAAAGCATTTCAAATGAACTCTGAAAAAGTTGAAAGTTGGCATGGTATCATAATTTCACCCACATAGCATGTGCATGTACAAAATGGACAATGGTAGCATGTTCGTGTGTTACAAAGTTGGCACGGTATCATCATAATAGTTGTCGGAGAAAGTCTTCACTTTTTCTTCGCTTGTGTCATTTGCTTATTGCGCCGTAACCATGGATAATCTTCATTGTTTATCAGGATGCTTGGGTCAGCCTTGACATTGAAGGGAGGAATTTCATGAAACTTTTCATAATCTTCAGACATGTCTGTCTTGCCATCCACTCCCAGGATGTCCCTTTTTCCTGAAAGAACTATGTGGCGCTTTGGCTCATCGTATGATGTATTCGCTTCCTTATCTTTTCTTTTTCTCGGTTTGGCAGACATGTCCTTCACATAGATAACCTGTGCCACATCATTGGCTAGGACAAACGGTTCGTCAGTGTACCCAAGATTTTTCAGATCCACTGTTGTCATTCCGTACTGTGGGTCTACCTGTACCCCGCCGCCTAACAGATTGACCCATTTGCACTTAAACAAAGGGACCTTAAAACCAGGTCCGAGTCAAGTTCCCATATGTCCACTATGTAACCATAATATGTGTCCTTTCCGCTCTCGGTTGCTGCATCAAAGCGGACACCGCTGTTTTAGTTGGTGCTCTTTTGATCTTGGGCGATCGTGTAAAATGTATTCCCATTTATCTCGTATCCTTTGTAAGTCAATACAGTCAAAGATGGTCCCCTGGACAACAAGTACAACTCATCACAAACAGTGTTGTCACCTCTGAGACGTGTTTCCAACCAACTGCTGAAAGTCATGATGTGTTCACATGTAATCCAGTCGTCGCACTGCTCCGGGTGTTTGGAGCGCAGACTGTTCTTGTGTTCATCGACATACGGGGTCACCAAGGTAGAGTTCTGTAGAACTGTGTAGTTTGCTTGAGACCAAGAATATCCGTCCCTGCATATTATTGAGTCTCTTCCAAGAGTGCCTTTTCCAGTCAGTCTCCCCACATACTGCGATTTAGGGAGACCTATCTTCTTAAGGCCAGGAATGAAGTCAACACAAAACCTGATAACATCCTCTGTTTGATGGCCCATGGAGATGGTTCCTTCTGGCCTAGCGCGGTTATGGACATATTTCTTTAGGACTCCCATGAACCTCTCAAAGGGGAACATATTGTGTAGAAATACGGGCCCCAGGATGACAATCTCGTCGACTAGATGAACTAGGACGTGCGTCATGATATTAAAGAAGGATGGTGGGAACACCAGCTCGAAACTGACAAGACATTGCGCCACATCACTCCTTAGCCTTGGTACGATTTCTGGATTGATCACCTTCTGAGAGATTGCATTGAGAAATGCACATAGCTTCACAATGGCTAATCGGACGTTTTCCGGTAGAAGCCCCCTCAATGCAACCGGAAGCAGTTGCGTCATAATCACATGGCAGTCATGAGACTTTAGGTTCTGAAACTTTTTCTCTCGCATATTTATTATTCCCTTTATATTCGACGAGAAGCCAGTCGTGACCTTCATATTGAGCAGGCATTCAAAGAAGATTTCTTTCTCTTCTTTCGTAAGAGCGTAGCTGGCAGGACCTTTATACTGCTTTGGAGGCATGCCGTCTTTTTCGTGCAAACGTTGCAGGTCCTCCCATGCCTCAGGTGTATCTTTTGTCTTCCCATACACGCCCAAGAAGCCTAGCAGGTTCACGCAAAGGTTCTTCGTCACGTGCATCACGTCGATTGAGGAGCGGACCTCTAGGTCTTTCCAGTAGGGTAGGTCCCAAAATATAAATTTCTTCTTCCACATGGGTGCGTGTCCCTCATCGTCATTCGGAATAGCTAGTCCACCGGGACCATTTCCAAAGATTACGTAGTGTAAATCAATGACCATAGCAAGCATGTGATCACCGGTGCGCATGGCGGGCTTCTTTCGGTGATCTGCCTCGCCTTTGAAATGCTTGCCTTTATTTCGACATTGATGGTTGGTCGAAAGAAATTGATGATGGCCCAGGTACACATTCTTCCTGCATTTGTCCAGGTATATACTTTCAGTGTCATCTAAACAGTGCGTGCATGCGTGGTATCCTTTGTTTATCTGTCCTGAAAGGTTACTAAGAGCGGGCCAATCGTTGATGGTCACGAACAGCAATGCCTTAAGGTTAAATTCCTCCTATCTGTGCTCATCCCATGTACGTACATCGTTTCCATTCCACAGCTGTAAAAGTTCTTCAACTAATGGCCTTAGGTACACATCAATTTCGTTGCCGGGTTGCTTAGGGCCTTGGATGAGAACTGGCATCATAATGAACTTTTGCTTCATGCACATCCAAGGAGGAAGGTTATACATACGTAGAGTCACGGGCCAGGTGCTGTGATTGCTGCTCTGCTCCCCGAAAGGATTAATGCCATCCGCGCTTAAAGCAAACCATACATTCCTTGGGTCCTTTGCAAACTCATCCCAGTACTTTCTCTCGATTTTTCTCCACTGCGACCCGTCAGCGGGTGCTCTCAACTTCCCATCTTTCTTTCGGTTCTCACTATGCCATCGCATCAACTTGGCATGCTCTTCGTTTCTGAACAGACGTTTCAACCGTGGTATTATAGGAGCATACCACATCACCTTCGCAGGAACCCTCTTCCTGGGGGGCTCGCCGTCAACATCACCAGGGTCATCTCGTCTGATCTTATACCGCAATGCACCGCATACCGGGCATGCGTTCAGATCCTTGTATGCACCGTGGTAGAGGATGCAGTCATTAAGGCATGCATGTATCTTCTCCACCTCCAATCCTAGAGGGCATACGACCTTCTTTGCTGCGTATGTACTGTCGGGCAATTCGTTATCCTTTGGAAGCTTCTTCTTCAATATTTTCAGTAGCTTCTCAAATCCTTTGTCAGCCACAGCATTCTCTACCTTCCACTGCAGCAATTCTAGTACGGTACCGAGCTTTGTGTTGCCATCTTCGAAAATTGGGGTATAACCCTTTTTTGTGATCCTCTAACATGCGATCAAACTTCAGCTTCTCCTTTTGACTTTCGCATTGCGTCCTTGCATCGACAATGACCCGGCGGAGATCATCATCATCGGGCACATTGTCTGGTTCCTCTTAATCTTCAGCAGCTTCACCCGTTGCAGCATCATTGGGCACATCGTCTAGTTCCTCTTGATCTTCACCAGCTCCCCCCGTTGCAGCATCACCGTATTCAGGGGGCACATAGTTTTCATCGTACTCTTCTTCTTCGCCGTCTTCCATCATAACCCCTATTTCTCCATGCCTTGTCCAAACATTATAGTGTGGCATGAAACCCTTGTAAAGCAGGTGGGAGTGAAGGATTTTCCGGTTAGAGTAAGACCTTGTATTCCCACATTCAGTGCATGGACAACACATAAAACCATTCTGCTTGTTTGCCTCAGCCGCATCGAGAAACTCATGCACGCCCTTAATGTACTCGCGGGTGTGTCTGTCACTGTACATCCATTGCCGGTTCATCTGCGTGCATTATATATAATTAAGTGTCCAAATTAATAGAAGTTCATCATCACATTAAAACCAAAGTGCATACATAGTTCTCATCTAACAACATATAGCTCTCCAGAGCATCTAATTAATTAAACCATACATTGAAACTATGTAAAACATTTCAATGTGAAAACAAATGCGATCATAATCGCAACCAAGGTAACAATTGATCCAACGGCATAATGATACCAAGCCTTGGTATGAATGGCATATTTTCTAATCTTTCTAATCTTCAAGTGCATTGCATCCATCTTGATCTTGTGATCAACGACGACATCCGCAACATGCAACTCCAATATCATCTTCTCCTCCTCAATTTTTTTCCTTCAACAAATTGCTTTCTTCTTCAACTAAATTTAACCTCTCGACAATAGGGTCGGTTGGCATTTCTGATTCACATACATCCTACATAAATAAAATCTATGTCACGTTGGTCGGCATAATTTTCATAAACAATAAATGAACCAATAGTTATAAAGATAATATGTATACCACATCCGAATCATAGACATGACGAGGGCCGACGGGGGCGGATACCAAAACCATCGCACTATATAAGATGCAATAATAAAAGTAAGAAAATAATACAAGTATCTATGTAAACATACAAGTAAGAATATTTTTCCTTTCAGAAAGAAGATAAAACAAGAGGCTCACCACGGTGGTGCCGGCAATGAGCTCGGCGCGGGTGATCGACGGCGGTGAAGACGGGGACGGGGCGTGACGGACCGCTAAACCTAGACAAATATTATGGAAAATGGAGCTTGGAGAGGAGAAAGCTTAAGTAGTGTGGATCGGGCATTCCATCTAACACCTTGTGTGCATAGGAGGTGAGCTAGAGCACCACCAAGCCCTTTCCCCCTCGGCCAGAGAAAAACAGAGCACTGGGGTGCTCTGCTCGCGAGCGAGGGGTATATATAGGCACCTCATTGGTCCCGGTTGGTGACATGAGCCGGGACTAAAGGGGAGCCTTTGGTCCCGGTTCAAGCCACCAACCGGGACCAATGGTGGTGGGCCAGGAGCGAGGCCCATTGGTCCCGGTTCATCCCACCAACCAGGACCAAAAGGTCCAGATGAACCGGGACCAATGGCCCACGTGGCCCGGCTGGCCCCTTGGGCTCACGAACCGGGACCAATGCCCACATTGGTCCCGGTTCTGGACTGAACTGGGACTAATGGGCTGACCCGGCCTGGACCAAAGCCCTGTTTTCTACTAGTGATACATTATTCAGCTCAAACTGTTGAAGCTCTTCTTGCATAGCTTGAATCCATTCAGGTTCCATGAAGGCTTCATCAACTTTCTTGGGTTCAAATATTGAGACAAATGCGAAGTGCCCACAGAAATTTGCTAGCTGTGTTGCCCTTGAACGAGTGAGTGGACCTGGTGCATTGATGCTATCAATTATTCTCTCAATATGTACTTCATTTGCAACACGAGGATGTGCAGGACGAAGATTTTGCTCTTGCTGATCATTGTCATCGTTAGAAGGATTGTCTTCAGGCTGAGCATTGTCTTCAGGTTGATCATTGTCTTTAGGTTGATCAGGTGCGGAGATGATAAGTTCCTCTTCAGGCTGAGCTTTAGAAGGTATGATTTCTCCAGTTCCCATAAGTTTGATTGATTCACTGGATGGAACTTCATCTAGCACATTTGGCAGGTGCTCTCTTTGCGAGCCGTTAGTCTCATCGAACCGCACATCCACAGTTTCAACCACTTTATAGTGAAAGAGGTTGAAGACTCTATAGGAGTGTGAATCCTTTCCATATCCAAGCATAAAACCTTCATGTGCTTTCGGTGCAAATTTTGAAGTGTGATGTGGATCCTTGATCCAGCACCTGGCACCAAAATACTCTGAAGTAACTGACATTTGGCTTCTTGCCAGTAAGGAGATCATAGGATGTCTTGTTCAGAAGCTTGTGAAGATAAACACGGTTGATGATATGGCATGCAGTATCAATGGCTTCAGGCCAGAATTTTCTTGGAGTCTTGTATTCATCAAGCATCGTCCGAGCCATCTCAATAAGTGTTCTGTTCTTGCGTTCGACGACGCCATTCTGCTGTGGTGTGTACGGAGCTGAGAATTCATGTGTGATGCCGAAAGTATCAAGATATGTATCTAGGCCAGTGTTCTTGAATTCAGTGCCATTGTCACTTCTGATGTGCTTTATCTTGACGCCATAGTTGTTCATTGCTCGATTGGCGAAGCGTCTGAAGACATCCTGCACTTCAGTCTTGTAGAGGATTATATGCACCCAAGTATATCTTGAATAATCATCAACAATGACAAAGCCATAGAGACAAGCAGTAGTCGTAAGAGTTGAGTAATGAGTGGGACCAAAAAGATCCATGTGGACCAGTTCGAAGGATTGAGTCGTTGTCTTGATTGTCTTCGAGAGATGCTTGGCCCTCGTCATCTTTCCTGCTTCACAGGCACCGCATAAGCGATCCTTCTTGAACTTGACGCCCTCGATGCCTATGACATGCTTCTTTCTTGCAAGAGTGTGCAAGTTCCTCATGCCAGCATGCCCTAGCCTCCGATGCCAGAGCCAGCATTCTGAAGCTTTTGCTAGAAGACATACGGCAAGCTGTGGTCCTGCTGAGAAATCTACCACGTACAAATCATCTTTCCGATACCCTTCAAACACTAGAGACTTGTCAGATTCCATTAGAACAAGGCAACGATATTTTCCAAACATCACAATCATGTTTAAATCGCAAAGCATTGAGACAAACATTAAGTTGAAACCAAGGGATTCAACAAGCATGACTTTATCCATGTGTTGATCCTTTGAGATTGCAACTCTACCTAGACCCAATACCTTACTTTTACCAGTGTCAGCAAATGTGATGTGACTTTTGTCAGATGGACGTAAGGTTGAGTCCATAGGAAGGCTTCGCTTGCCAGTCATGTGATTGGTACACCCACTATCAATAATCCATTCTGAAGCAGCTGGTGTCGTACCCTACAGTGCAGTTAGGGGGATAGGCTTCACGAAGAGAATTGTGAAGCAAAAACATTTGACGAGCCAGTTGATTATGAAAGCTTAGATCGAGATTAGGACTGACAGGGCAAGTAGCAAGCGACTCGGGAACAAAGTACATAATAAGACCATTTGGGCATTTGATCTTGCGCCCTACAAGATGTTTAAGGTCCCCAGCAATAGCTTCAGACGATTTTGGTTTTTGGCTAGAGACCTTTCCCTGCAAAAGAGAGTTAAGCTTTCTTAGCCACCCACATCTTCAAGGGTGGCTTCGAAGCAATGAGTCTAAGTGCAGCATCTAAGAACTTTGGCTTTGGAGCCCTAGCAAAAAGTCTTGCAGGTGGACAATAGTACTCATAAGAATAAGCAGAATAGTTCTTGGTCTTATGAACATGGCAGTTTGATGAAACGCGCTCATATTCACAGTCCTGAGTATGGCTTCCCTGCAAAACATTTGCGTTAGTGCGACTCAGGTGAGTCCTCTGTCTATATGAAGCCTTTGGACCGTATGAAGCCTGTGGTCTGGGGTTTGTCTTCTTCACCTGTGGTGTCATGATGACATTCACAGGAAGATTCTCCAAACACCTTTTCGGCACCCAGACCTTCTTCATAGGCGGTCCATTCCTGCAGTTAGTACCAATATGCCTGGCAAACACTTCACCCTTCTGATTCTTAAACAGTTTATAGTTTGCATCAAAGGATTCATCAATAACAATGGGATTAGCACAAGTGAAGCCAGATAGGGTGGATGGATCCACTGAAGGTCCCTTTGCAGCAACCCATGTGGTTTTGGGGTACTACTCAGGTTTCCAGTAAGAGCCATCAGCATTGATTTTCCTTTCGAACCCAACACCCTCTTTCCTAGGGTTTCGGTTCAGGGTCTGCCTTTTGAGGACATCACATAGTGTCTGATGCCCTTTGAGGCTTTTGAACATCCCTGTTTCAAGCAATGTCTTCAACCTAGCATTCTCATCAGTAATAGCAGTGGCATCCTCAGCAGAGGGGTTAGTTGGCACATCAGTGGTTGAAGATATTGCAATAGTAGCAGCAGTAGAACAACCAGCAACAAAAGTAGCGTTGTCATGCTCAATACATTTAATACATGGTGGTTCAAATCCTTCCTGAGCTGAACTGATCTGTTTGGTGCGAAGTGACTTGTTTTCCTTTTGAAGATCTTCATGAGCCGCTCTCAATTTCTCAAGATCTTGCTTCCTTTGAAGATAATCATAGGAAAACTTTTCATGAGTTGCTGAGAGCATTTCATGACAAATTTCCTCATACTTAACGTGAAGATTTTTTATGTCTTCAATTAAGGACTGAGATCGATTCATTTCAACGTCTAACAGGTCATCGCTTTTGTCTAACAGTTTTTGAATATGTTCCATAGCTTTCTGTTGTTCAGTTGCAATTTTAGCAAGTGTTTTATAGCTGGGTTTGGAACCACAATCAGAGTCGTCTTCACTGGAAGTTTGATAGTGAGTAGTGCGTGTGTTTACCTTGGCACCGCGTTCCATGAAGCAGTAGGTAGGATCGGAGTAGTCCTTGTCATTTGCATCGGTGTCGGTGACGGAGTCATTGTCTTCAGTGTTGAAGATGGACTTGGCAACGTATGTTGTAGCCAGTCGCAACGCCAGAATCGGACTCCTCCTCAGACTCCACCTCCGCCTCCTCAGAAGCGGACTCCTCCTCTGAATCCATTTCCTTGCCAACAAACGCACGTGCCTTGCCAGATGAGCTCTTCTTGTGTGATGAAGACTTTGAGGAGGACTTGGAAGAAGACTTTGAGTATTTCTTCTTCTTCTTGTCGTCAGAATCATACTCCTTGCTCTTCTTTTTCTTCTTGTTCTCATTGTCCCACTGCGGACACTCAGAGATGTAGTGGCCAGGTTTCTTGCACTTGTGGCATGTTCTCTTCTTGTAGTCATGAGCAGAAGCTTCATCATTACTTGAGCTTGATCGTGAGGACTTTCTGAAGCCTTTCTTCTTGGTGAATTTTTGGAACTTCTTCACAAGCATAGCAAGCTCCTTTCCAATGTCTTCAGGATCATCAGAACTGCTGTCAGACTCTTCTTCAGATGAGGAGACAGTTTTTGCCTTCAAGGCGCGAGTTCGCCCATAGTTGGGACTGTAGATGTCTCTTTTCTCATAAAGCTGAAACTCGTGTGTGTTGAGCCTCTCAAGTATGTCAGACGGATCGAGTGTTTTGAAGTCAGGACGTTCTTGAATCATCAGGGCTAGGGTGTCAAACGAGCTGTCAAGTGATCTCAGGAGTGTCTTGACAACTTCATGCTTGGTGATCTCAGTGGCGCCGAGGGCTTGAAGCTCATTTGTGATGTCAGAGAGTCGATCAAACGTGAGCTGAACATTCTCATTGTCATTTCTCTTGAAGCGGTTGAAGAGGTTGCGAAGGACACTGATTCTCTGATCTCTCTGGGTTGAGACGCCTTCGTTGACCTTGGAGAGCCAGTCCCAGACTAGCTTAGATGTTTCCAAAGCACTCACACGGCCGTACTGTCCTTTGGTCAGATGACCACAGATGATGTTCTTGGCAGTGGAGTCCAGTTGAACGAACTTCTTGACATCAGCAGCGGTGACACCTTCACCAGCCTTGGGAACGCCATTATTAACGACATACCATAGGTCGACATCAATGGCTTCAAGATGCATGCGCATCTTATTCTGATATTTAGTTCCATCGAAGACTGGGCACGCAGTGGAGACTTTGATTATCCCTGCAGTCGACATAGCTAAAACTCCAGGTGGTTAAACCGAATCACACAGAACAAGGGAGTACCTCGCTCTGATACCAATTGAAAGTGTTAGTGATCGACTAGAGGGGGGGTGAATAGGCGATTTTTATGAAAGTCTTCAAAACATGGAAGTTTCGGAGACAAACGATAGAAATAAACCTATTACCATGCAACGGAAGGTAGACTACACTAGGAAAACCATAGTCAAGTATTCAATGGAGTGAAAGCACAATGACTAATAGCAGCTAGGCACTAAAGATCAGGTAGGAAGATATTGTGAAGCCAATCAGAACAAGTAGTCACTCAGTGAAGACAAAAGATAAAGCAATCATACAATGACTTCACAAGGACCAACAGTAAGTAAAGGGAAGGGAAGGATGAAACCAGTGACTCGTTGAAGACAATGATTTGTTGGACCAGTTCCAGTTGCTGTGACAACTGTATGTCTGGTTAGGGAGGCTGAGATTCAACTCAGAAGACCTCATCTTCACCTTATTCCCCTTGAGCTAAGGACACCCAGTCCTCGCCCAATCACTCTGGTAAGTCTTCAAGGTAGACTTCCAAACCTTCACAGACTTCGTTCACCGGCGATCCACAATGACTCTTGGATGCTCAGAACGCGACGCCTAACCAACTGGAGGATTCACAGTCCTCAAGTGTAATAAGTCTTCAGATCACACAGACAGGAAGACTTAAGTGATGCCTAACACTCTTTGGCTCTGGGTGTTTAGGGCTTTATCCTCGCAAGGAATTCTCTCTCAAAGGCTTCGAGGTGGGTTGCTCTCAAACGACAAAAGCCGTGCACTAACTCTGAGCAGCCAACCGTTTATGGTTGTAGGGGGTGGGCTATTTATAGCCACTAGGCAACCCGACCTGATTTGTCCGAAATGACCCTCGGTCACTAAGGAACTGACACATGTTCCAATGGTCAGATTTCAAACACACACGACAACTTTACTTGAGCTACAAGCAAAGCTGACTTATCCAACTCTGGACAAGATTTGCTCTCATAGTCTTCACTCGAAGACATAGGATTTTGGTTAAGCATCACTTCAGTCATTCTGACTGGTTCACTTGGACCCCACTTAACAGTACGGTGGTTCCTATGACTCAACAAAGAAGAAAAAGAACAACGAAAGAACTAAGTCTTCGCGCTCCATAGTCTTCATGCGATGTCTTCTCTTGTCATAGTCTTCAATGTGAATGTCTTCACGTACCACCTTTGACTTCAATGTCTTCTTACATTTTTAGGGGTCATCTCTGGTAGGAAAACCGAATCAATGAGGGACTTCTACCTGTGTTGTCCTGCAATTCTCACAAACACATTAGTCCCTCAACTAGGTTTGTCGTCAATACTCCAAAACCAACTAGGGGTGGCACTAGATGCACTTACAAAGCCTACGATGGAATTACTCACGCACGGCGGTGAGCATCATGAAATTGGTGATGGAGGATGGTTGATGATGACGACGGCGATGAATCCCCCTCTCCGGAGCCCCGAACGGACTCCAAATCAGCCCTCCCGAGAGGTTTTAGGGCTTGGTGGCGGCTCCGTATCGTAAAACGTGATGAAATCTTCTCTCCTATTTTTTCTCCCCGAAAGCAGTTATATAGAGTTGGAGTTGGAGTTGGGAGGTCTCCAAGGGGCCCACGAGGTAGGGGCGCGCCCTAGGGGGGGGGGCGCCCCCCACCCTCGTGGCAAGGGTGTGGGCCCCCTGGTCTTCATCTTTGGCAAGGATTTTTTATTATTTATTGTAAGATATTCCATGGAGTTTCAGGTCATTCTGAGAACTTTTGTTTTCTGCACATAAAACAACATCATGGCAATTCTGCTGAAAACAGCGTCAGTCCGGGTTAGTACCGTTCAAATCATACAAGTTAGAGTCCAAAACAAGGTCAAAAGTGTTTGGAAAAGTAGATATGGCGGAGACGTATCAACTCCCCCAAGCTTAAACCCTTGCTTGTCCTCAAGCAATTCAGTTGACAAACTGAAAGAAATAAAGAAAAACTTTTACAAACTCTGTTTGCTCTTGTTGTTATAAATATGTCAAGCTAGCATTCAAGTTTTCAGCAAAGATTATAACTAACCATATTTGCAATAATTCTCAGGTCTCATGATTACCCATATCAATAGCATAATCAACTAGCAAGCCATAATAATAAATCTCGAATGACAACACTTTCTCAAAACAATCATAATATGATATAACAAGATGGTATCTCGCTATCCCTTTCTGAGACCGCAAAACATAAATGCAGAGCACCTTTAAAGATCAAGGACTGACTAGACATTGTAATTCATGGTAAAAGAGATCCAATCATAGTCACATCCAATGTAAACTAACAATAATGAATGCAAATGACAGCGGTGCTCTCCAACCGGTGCTTTTTAATAAGAGGGTGATGACTCAACATAAAAGTAAATAGATAGGCCCTTCGCAGAGGGAAGCAGGGATTTGTAGAGGTGCCATAGCTCGGTTTTGAAATAGAGGTGAATAATATTTTGAGCGGTATACTTTCATTGTCAACATAACAACCAAGAGATGGCGATATCTTCCATGCTACACACATTATAGGCGGTTCCCATACAGAATGGTAAAGTTTATACTCCCCCTCCACCAACAAACATCAATCCATGGCTTGCTTGAAACAACGAGTGCCTCCAACATACATCAAGTCCCAGGGGGAGTTTTGTTTTGCGATTATTTTTGATTTAGTTTGCATAAAGCATGGGACTAGGCATCCCGGTGACCAGCCATTTTCTCGTGAGTGAGGAGCGGAGTCCACTCCTCTTGAGAATAACCCGCCTAACATGGAAGATACGGACAGCCCTAGTTGATACATGAGCTATTCGAGCATACAAAACAGGATGATTATTTGAAGGATTAGAGTTTGGCACATACAAATTTACTTGGAACGGCAGGTAGATACCGCATATAGGAAGGTATAGTGGACTCATCTGGAATAACTTTGGGGTTTAAGGGATTGGATGCACAAGCAGTATTCCCGCTTAGTGCAGGTGAAGGCTAGCAAAAGACTGGGAAGCGACCAACTAGAGAGCGACAACAGCCATGTACATGCATTAAAATTAATAAATGTTGGATGCAAGCACGAGTAGGATATAATCCACCATGAACATAAATATCGTGAAGGCTATGTTGATTTGTTTCAACTACATGCGTGAACATGTGCCAAGTCAAGTCACTTAAATCATTCAGAGGAGGATACCACCCTATCATACCACATCATAACCATTTTAATAGCATGTTGGCACGCAAGGTAAACCATTATAACTCATAGCTAATCAAGCATGGCACAAGCAACTATGATCTCTAATTGTCATTGCAAACATGTTTATTCATAACAAGCTGAATCAAGAACGATGAACTCATCATATTTACAAAAACAAAAGAGGTCGAGTTCGTACTAGCTTTTCTCATCTCAGCCAGTCCATCATATATCATCATAATTGCCTTTCACTTGCACGACCGAACGATGTGAATAATAATAAGAGTGCACGTGCATTGGACTAAGCTGGAATCTGCGAGCATTCAATAAACAGGAGAAGACAAAGCAATATGGGCTCTTGGTTAAATCAACAATAAAGCATATAAGAGTCACTTCAACAATTTAATCATGGTCTTCTCCTACTGACCCCCAAAGAAAAGAAAAGAAATAAAACTATTTACATGGGAAAGCTCCCAACAAGCAAAAGAAGAACAGGAAATATTTTTGGGTTTTCTTTTTAATTACTACTACAAGCATGGAAAGTAAATTAATTAAAAGCTACAACTAATTTTTTTTGGTTTTTTCTTAAGGTTTATTAAACACACAAGAAGAAAGCATAAAAGGAAATAAACTAGCATGGATGATACAATGAAAAAGTATGAGCACCGACATCTAGCAATGAGTGTGTGTGAACATAAATGTAATGTCGGTGAGAAATACGTACTCCCCCAAGCTTAGGCTTTTGGCCTAAGTTGGTTTATGGCCACGGCTGGCCTGGCTGATATCCATAATAATAGTTGGGGTCGTACTGCGATGAGGAAGAAGAAGGCTTCGATTGCCACTGGCTGGCAATCATCTCCGGATCCCACTGATAGTTAGACTGTCGTGAAGGATCAAATTGTGGTTCCGGTTCTGGCTCCTCGGCTGGTGCAGGGTTCCGGTAGGCGTGGATAGCCGTCAACGGAACAAGGTACGTGCCTACAATCAAATCAAACAAAGAAGGAGCAGGCAAGGTAATAGTCTCGGGATGATGTTTATTAAAGAACAATTGATATTTAAGCTCTCCTACCCTATTCTTAACAATAAAATCATGTGCCACCATACTTTTATAATCTAAATAAACACAAGGCAGCACTTTTTCTTCCTTCTCAGCATGCCTAATAGGTATGTTAAAATGTGCAGCTAGGCGTGTAGCATAGATGCCTCCAAAGATGGGACCCTTAGTACGGTTCATACTTAACCGTCTAGCAATAATGTCGCCCATACTAAAAGTGTTATCACTGTATAAACCTTGGAGAAAAATAATAATATCAGGGATACTAAGGTTTCCATAGTTTCCGCGACCAATTAAGCAACGACTAGCAAATAATGCAAAGTAACGTAAGACAGGAAAATGTATGCTAGTGATTCGTGCATCGGAAACCTTCCTAGTTTCCCCTACAGTGATAGTATTAATAAACCCCTCCACATCATCACGATGTGGTTCTTCTGTCTTGCCCTCAAAAGGGACTAAACAAATCCGACAAAAATCATAAAGTGACATCTCCTTATGCTCATCATATAAATGAAACTCCACCATAGGTGGTGAGTTCCTAGAATGAAAATGAAAGTTTTGCACAAAGGTATTTGTGAGTAAGAGATACTGATCGCATTGGTCGTGGAGGAAAGCGGTGAGGCCTGCATTATGAGCCAACTCATGAAAATCTTCATAAATCCCGGCTGCTCTTAAGAAATCCTCGAAAGGCCATTCACACGCCCGAACCTCAGCGGTGCGCGGCAAATTATACTTAGGCTTCGGTGCCTTTTCATTCGAGCTTTGACTCGATGAGCCCCTCAATAATCTCCTCATCATTTCCTGAAAAATTCTGAAGTAACTTCAAAATAAAAGTAAACCAAACTCAATAATATTGATAGCAACTACTCCTACAAGTGCCTAGAGCCTATATCATGCATCAAAACTACTTTTGACCATATAAATTTGACATGCAAGCTCAAGAACAAGGTCACCTAAGCAGCAAAAATTTGCAATGAATAAAGCACTAGAACAAAAACTAATTGGACCAATGGAGGAGTCACATACCAAGGAACAATCTCCCCAAGCAGTTTTGTGAGAGGTGCTTTGAGCAAGGAGATCGAAAATGGCAGCAAAGAGGGCTGGAACTCGTGCTTGAGTTGGTTTTTCGTGTTTGTGGGAGAAATAAGAAGAGGATGGGTGCAGGAATAAGTGGAGGAGGGCCACCGTGGGCCCACGAGGCAGGGGCGCGCCCTCCACCCTCGTGGCAAGGTGGTTGCCCCCCCTGGTGTGTTCTTTGTTCCATAAATCCTCAAATATTCTAGAAAAAATCATATTTAATTTTCAGGGCATTTGGAGAACTTTTATTTTCGAGGTATTTTTATATTGCACGGATAATCAAATAACGGACAAACAAATTATTTATTTTTATTTTATTTAAACTAAATAACAGAAAGTATAGAGAGGGTACAGAAGGTTGTGCTTCTAGTCTCATCCATCTCATGCTCATCAAAAGGAATCCACTAACAAGGTTGATCAAGTCTTGTTAACAAACTCATTCTGATTAACATGAAACCGGAGAAATTTCGAATAACACTAGGTTACCTCAACGGGGATATGCACATCCCCAATAATAAGTATATCATATTTCTTCTTGACAGTAGGAAGAGGAAATTCAAAACCTCCAAATATAATCGATGGAATTTTTCCGATAGAATTGATACTATGAACTTGAGGTTGTTTCCTCAGAAAGTGTACCGTATGCTCATTACCATTAACATGAAAAGTGACATTGCCTTTGTTGCAATCAATAACAACCCCTACAGTATTAAGAAAAGGTCTTCCAAGAATAATAGACATACTATCGTCCTCGGGAATCTCAAGAATAACAAAGTTCGTTAAAATAGTAACGTTTGCAACCATAATAGGCACATCCTCACAAATACCGACAGGTATAGTAGTTGATTTATCAGCCATTTGCAAATATATTTCAGTAGGTGTCAACTTATTCAAGTCAAGTCTACGATATAAAGAGAGAGGCATAACACTAACACCGGCTCCAAGATCACATAAAGCAGTTTTAACATAATTTCTTTTAATGGAGCATGGTATAGTAGGTACTCCTGGATCTCCAAGTTTCTTTGGTATTCCACCCTTAAAAGTATAATTAGCAAGCATGGTGGAAATTTCAGCTTCTGGTATCTTTCTTTTATTTGTAATAATATCTTTCATGTACTTAGCATAAGGATTGGTTTTGAGCATATCAGTCAATCGCATACGCAAAAAGATAGGTCTAATCATTTCAGCAAAGCGCTCAAAATCCTCATCATCCTTTTTCTTGGATGGTTTGGGAGGAAAAGGCATGGGTTTCTGAACCCAAGGCTCTCTTTCTTTACCATGTTTCCTAGCAACAAAGTATTTCTTATCATAACATTGATTCTTTGATTGTGGGTTATCAAGATCAACAGCATGTTCAATTTCTACATCATTATCATTACTAGGTTGAGCATCATTATGAACATCATCATTAACATTTTCATTAGGTTCATGTTCATTACCAGATTGTGTTTCAGCATCAGAAATAGATATACCATTTGGATTATCAGGTGGCTCAGCAATAGGTTCACTAGAAGTTTGCACAGTTCTATCATTTTTCTTTTTCTTCCTTTTAGAAGAACTAGGTGCATCAATATTATTTCTCTGAGAATCTTGCTCAATTCTCTTAGGGTGGCCTTCAGGATACAAAGGTTCCTGAGTCATTCTACCAGTTCTAGTAGCCACTTTAACAGCATAATTATTTTTCTTACTATTCATCTCATTGAGTAATTCTTTTTGAGCTTTAAGTACTTGTTCTACTTGAGTGGTAACCATAGAAGCATGTTTGCTAATAAGTTTAGGTTCACCTTTAACATTAGCCATATAATCACCCAAGTGTCCAAGCATATTTGAATTGTATTTTAATTGTCTACCAAAATAAGCATTAAAGTCTTCTTGCTTAGCCATAAATTTATCAAACTCATCTAAGCATGGGCTAGCAATTTTAGTAAATGGGATTACAGCTTTATCATATTTATAGAGAGAATTTACCTTTACTACCTGTGTCGGGTTATCGAGGTCTGGAGGTTCTTCAATAAATTAAGACCATATGTTTCTTCAATAGGAGGTAAATTCTTCGGCAGGCGGTAAATTAAGACCATGTATTTCTTCAATAGGAGGTAAATTCTTAACATCTTCAGCTTTAATACCTTTTTCTTTCATAGATTTCTTTGCCTCTTGCATATCTTCAGGACTGAGAAATAGAATACCTCTCTTCTTCGGAGTTGGTTTAGCAATAGGATCATTAATTGGAGCAGGAGCTGGCTCAGGAGGTGCCCAATTATTTTCATTTGTCAACATATTATTCAATAAGTTTTCAGCTTCATTCGGTGTTCTTTCCCTGAAAAGAGAACCAGCACAACTATCCAGGTAATCTCTGGAAGCATCGATTAGTCCATTGTAAAAAATATCAAGTATTTCATTTTTCTTAAGAGGATGATCAGGCAAAGCATTAAGTAACTTGAGAAGCCTCCCCCAAGCTTGTGGGAGACTCTCTTCTTTAATTTTCACAAAGTTGTATATTTCCTTTAAAGCAGCTTGTTTCTTATGAGCAGGGAAATATTTAGCAGAGAAGTAATAAATCATATCCTGGGGACTACGCATACAACCAGGGTCAAGAGAATTAAACCATATCTTAGCATCACCCTTTAATGAGAATGGAAATATTTTAAGGATATAAAAGTAACGAGTTCTCTCATCATTAGTGAACATGGTAGATATATCATTTAATTTAGTAATATGTGCCACAACAGTTTCAGATTCATAGCCATGAAAAGGATCAGATTCAACTAAAGTAATTATATCAGGATCAACAGAGAATTCATAATCCTTATCAGTAACACATATAGGTGAAGTAGCAAAAGCAAGGTCAGGTCTCATCCTAGCATTTAGAGATTGCTTATTCCATTTAGCTAATAACCTTTCGAGTTCATATCTATATTCGCAAGATAAAATAGCTAAAGAAGCTTCTTGATCAAATAAATAACCCTCAGGAATAACAAGTGATTCTTCATCATCACTTTCATCATCATAATCAGATTCAATATTTTCAATCTCTCTAGCCCTAGCAAGTCATTCCTTGAGAAAATCACTAAGTGGCACAGTAGTATCAAGCATAGAAGTAGTTTCATCATAAGTATCATGTATAGCAGAAGTAGCATCATCAATAACATGCGACATATCAGAATGAATAGCAGAAGCAGGTTTAGGTGTCGCAAGCTTACTCATAACAGAAGGTGAATCAAGTGCAGAGCTAGATGGCAGTTCCTTACCTCCCCTCGTAGTTGAGGGATAAATTGTTGTCTTAGTGTCTTTCAAATTCTTCATAGTGTCCAGCAGATATTAAATCCCAAGTGACTCAAAGAATAGAGCCATGCTCCCCGGCAACGGCGCCAGAAATTAGTCTTGATAACCCACAAGTATAGGGGATCGCAACAGCTTTCGAGGGTAGAGTATTCAACCCAAATTTATTGATTCGACACAAGGGGAGCCAAAGAATATTCTCAAGTATTAGCAGCTGAGTTGTCAATTCAACCACACCTGGAAACTTAGTATCTGCAGCAAAGTGTTTAGTAGCAAAGTAATATGATAGTGATGGTAACGGTAACAAAAGAGTAACGAAAGCAAAATAATGTTTTTGGTATTTTGTAGTGATTGTAACAATAGCAACGGGAAAGTAAATAAGCGTAAACCAGTATATGGAAAGCTCGTAGGCATCGGATCAATGATGGATAATTATGCCGGATGCGGTTCATCATGTAACAGTCATAACATAGGGTGACACAGAACTAGCTCCAATTCATCAATGTAATGTAGGCATGTATTCCGAATATAGTCATACGTGCTTATGGAAAAGAACTTGCATGACATCTTTTGTCCTACCCTCCCGTGGCAGCGGGGTCCTAATGGAAACTAAGGGATATTAAGGCCTCCTTTTAATAGAGAACCGGAACAAAGCATTAGCACATAGTGAATACATGAACTCCTCAAACTATGGTCATCACCGGTAAGTATCCTGATTATTGTCACTTCGGGGTTAATGGATCATAACACATAATAGGTGACTATAGACTTGCAAGATAGGATCTAGAACTCTCATATATTGATGAAAACATAATAGGTTCAGATCTGAAATCATGGCACTCAGGCCCTAGTGACAAGCATTAAGCATAGCAAAGTCATAGCAACATCAATCTCAGAACATAGTGGATACTAGGGATCAAACCCTAACAAAACTAACTCGATCACATGATAAATCTCATCCAACCCATCACCGTCCAGCAAGCCTACGATGGAATTACTCACGCACGGCGGTGAGCATCATGAAATTGGTTATGGAGGATGGTTGATGATGACGATGGCGATGAATCCCCCTCTCCGGAGCCCCGAACGGACTCCAGATCAGCCCTCCTGAGAGGTTTTAGGGCTTGGCGGCGACTCCGTATCGTAAAATGCGATGAAATCTTCTCTCCTATTTTTTTCTCCCTGAAAGCAGTTATATAGAGTTGGAGTTGGAGTCGGGGGGTCTCCGGGGGGCCCACGAGGTAGGGGGCGCGCCCTAGGGGGGCGCGCCCCCCACCCTCGTGGCAAGGGTGTGGGCCCCCTGGTCTTCATCTTTGGCGAGGATTTTTTATTATTTATTGTAAGATATTCCGTGGAGTTTCAGGTCATTCCGAGAACTTTTTTTTCTGCACATAAAACAACATCATGGCAATTCTGCTGAAAACAGTGTCATTCCGGGTTAGTTCCATTCAAATCATACAAGTTAGAGTCCAAAACAAGGGCAAAAGTGCTTGGAAAAGTAGATACGACTGAGACGTATCACCCACCATTGGCGGTCTTGCTTGCTGCATCACCTCTTCCTGACCTCTTCCTTGTTCTCTCCCTCTTGCTTCAGATACTTGAGGTTGCAACACCACCTCCCCCTCTGGACCAACCACAGGCTGGTCCAGACATTCAAACAATGAGCTCAAGTCGGTTTTTCCCCATAGTAAGGATTAGATTCCCAGAATGTCACATCCATGCTCATGAAAGTGCGCCTATTAGAAGGACTCCAGCACTTATACCTTCTTTGTCCAGAAGGATAGCCAATAAAGATACACTTCACCGCCCGAGGATCCAGCTTGTTCACAGCAGGTCTATGATTCCTGACAAAACAAGTACATCCAAACACCTTTGGTGGCACACTAAATTTATTTTCTCCTAATAAGAGTTCACAAGGAGATTTCATACCCAGTATCATAGATGGTGTGCGATTGATCAGATAGGTTGCAGTCAAAACGGCTTCACCCCATAGACACTTTGGCACATTCATAGTGTACATGATTGAGCGCGCCACCTCAAGGATATGCCGATTTTTCCGCTCTGCCACGCCATTTTGGGGAGGAGTGTCCGGGCAAGATGTCTGATGCAGAATACCTTGGTCTGATAGGAACTCTCCCAGCCTTCTGTTGACATATTCTGTCCCATTGTCAGTCCTTATCATTTGAACCTGCACCTTGAATTGAGTTTTAACATACACACAGAAGTCCTTAAAACACTCAAACACCTCATCTTTATGTCGCATTAAAAACATCCATGTCATGCGAGTATTGCAATCAATGAAGGTGACAAAATATTCATTCCATTTATCGAGGTTGATGGACATGTCCAAGCATCTGAATGAACAAGCACAAATGGGACTATACTCCTGAGCCCCTTACTCACATACGATATCCGAGTGTGTTTAGCATACTCACATGCCTCACACCTTAACTTGGTTTTATCTAAACCATTCATTACATCAGGGAAAGCTTTCTTCATTTTCTCAAAAGAAACATGTCCAAACCTAGAATGGTGGATCATAGCTAATGCTTCCTTCTCTGTCATAGTCGCAGCAAGAGCCATGCCAGCAGTCTTCACATCCTCCTGGTGATCCATGTACCATAGTCCTCTATGCTTGGTTCCTGCCCCAAGCCTCCTCCCAGTTCCCATCTCCTGAATCAAACGGCGGTACTTGTTAAGAGTTACGTCACAATCTATCTGATCAATCAAAGCACTCAATGACACTAGACTAACTGGGAAAGCTGGAACATGCAAAACTGATTCCAACTTAATACTTGGAGTACATTGCACTGCCCCAACCCCCTTAATAGGTTGTGCAGTACCATCTGCAGTTTGAATAGTTCCATTGTACGATTGGGGGTACTGTTGGTAGCATTCAAACTCTCTAACATTGTCGATTACATGTTTCGATGCCCCTGAGTCTAACACCCAATCTACACCAGCCCTATGAACAGCAACAGATGCAGTTTCATTACCTTCATCAGAGTACACAAAATGAGCAAAGTCACCAAACACTGTCTCTGCTTGCTGTTCGTTCCTGTTGTCTTGACCCTGCTGCTCATTTCTCATGTCTTGACTATGAGAAGAACTGGACTGACCCTCACTCATGACAGATACATTCGCTCTGGCCTCCCCTTGGTAGAGATTGTAGTTGTTATAGTTACGTGGAGCACCTCTTCCTCTGTTGTTGCTTCCACGATAGTATCCCCTTCCATCTCCTCTGTAGCTGCCTCTGTAACCTCATCTGCCTTTGTTGTCTCTCTTCGGTGGGGCTGTGCACTGGTAACTGAGATGCCCTTTCAGCCCACAATTGTGGAAGTCTCTTGTCTCAGGCCTATTCATTATGTGATAAGCAGGTCTGGAAGCCACCTTTGACCGCTCCACAGCTTTCAGTCTAGTCTCCTCCTGTGCTATAGCAGCAATGGCATCTCTTAGTGACGGCAACTCAGCTTGTTGCATTAAGATAGCCCTTCTATTCTCAAACATGGAGTCCAGCCCCTTCAGAAACTTGAGGACACGCTATCCTCAACCCACTTTCTAGCTATCACTGCACACTCAACATGTGGCAACACAAGAGGTGCAAGATAGTCTAAATCAGCCCAAAGATGTTTCAGCTCTTCAACATACATCATTACAGTCCTATCACCTTGAGTGAGATCATGCACAGTGTCTTCAATTTTGGAGACCAACATGACATTTCCCTTCCCTGAGTACATACTAGCTAACGCTGCCCATACCTCAGCAGCAGTAGGGAGGTCCTCCACCGAAGCAGCAACAGAAGGGGATAGAGAACTCAGCAGCCAATTCAACACCAAAATATCCGTGGCATTCCATTTCTTCCATGAGGCTCCCCTCTTGTCTTCTGGTTCCTTCACCTCACCAAGAGCATAGTCTTCCAGTGACTTAGTTCTGAGGATGAGTTTACCTCTCCTCGACCACCTCAGGTAGTTCTCTACACCTTCTAACTTCAACTTGTTTGGAGCCAGCTCAATCTTCTGCACCATCTCTGCCTGCACAGCGCTCGAGCCCACATCAGCAGGTGCCTTCTCACCGGCAGCCACCATCTTCGCGGCCATGATGTCCGCAAGCTTGTCCATTGCAGCCGCCAGTGCTTCCTCCGTCATTTTCCCTTTCAATCAGCAGCAGACCAAAAACAGCAAGACTTTCAGCACCTGCAAGCAGTAGTAGCACTCCTCTTCTCCTCTTCTCACCAGCAGCAGTTCGTCACCTCTCCTTCCTTTACCAACCCGTAGCAATCAACAGCCGAGAGTAGAAAGGGACTTGGAGACAAACTACAGCTTCTCGCGGTGGACCTGACAGCGTTGCTGCCATGTTAGGTGAGATGCGTGACTTGCCCTTCCTTTTCTTTCTTCCCCTCAATCTCTCTCTCGCTGCCTCACGCAGCAGCAGCAGCACCTCCAGCATGCGCGCATAACAACCTCCTCTCCCGAGCCGGTCGCGCCGCCTCGCTGCACTCCGCCACCAGCTGCAGCCGCTGCGCCTAGCTCGCCGTCGCTCGCCCCAGCAGCTCCTCCTCGCCGGACTACACCACCGGCACTGCCGCTGCCGCTGCAGCCTGGTCTGATATCATGTTGAACTTGGAGGAGTAGCATACCAGGAGCAGCTGCTGCTGTGTCTTTCTTGGTGTGTAGCGGCTCTCACAGAACATAGGAGGAGGAGCTTCCCTTCTAGGTCAACATTTCTCATGGGCTTGGGCCTAAGAGATAGGTACAGTTGGGCTGGGGCCCATACCGGTTCAACACCCACTATGATCTACCACTAGTTCAAGATGACAGACTCTAGCAAAGTCATCCACGGTGAATGGCAACATCCAGTACGCCTGTCAGTGGGATCAAGAAAGCATCCAACATGTCGATGCGTTGGTTGTGGTGGCGGAATTTCAAGACGTCGTCACCCCTTTCGGCGCCCCTCTATGCCCTTCGGCTTGAAAAACACGGACGCCACTTACCAGAGATCAAAAGAAACATACAGGTCTATGTCGACAACGTGGTAATTAAAATCTGAAAGGAGGAGTAATCAAGATCCGAAAGAAGGAGGATATATGGCAAATCCTGCAGAAACGTTTGCTAACCTCAAAAAATTCCGCATGAAGCTTAACCCTAAGAAGTACGTCTTGAGAGTTCCTGTTGAAGAAGTATTCAGTATAGTCTCCTGTAAAGATTGAGACATTTAGGGCCTGTTTGGGACTGCTCCGCTTCACAAAAATCGGTTTCGCTCCACTAAATTCACTTTGGAGCAGTTTCATCTAGAAGTTGTAGTACTACCAAAGAGAATGTTTGGCTGCCATCTAGCTCCAGCTTCAAGAATGAGAAATTTGATGGAAATGATCTATTTGATTGGTTGAGGGGGAAGAAACGAAGGGGTATCCACTTACTGGTGGCAGTGGTGGGTAAATTTCACCTAACTCCGGCTTCTAGAGTTTTTTGGAGCACCCCCTGAAGAGCTTCATAAAAAAACTGAGAGTTGTACCTTGGATTCTAGTTTTTTTGCAGAGCGGCATACCGTGAAACTACCCCGTTTGGCTTGTGTTTTCTGGAGCGGAGCTGAATTATAAGGAGCATAGCAGTCCCAAACAAGCTCTTACTAGCCTCAAAAAGTGCATCATGCTGGACTAACTTTGATGCCTTAAGACACCTACCTTTGGGTCTCAAAGACACCGAAGCAGCGTCCATTGGATGCACCATCGGAGAACGCAGGAAACTCCAAGTCCCAGGTGGAACCAGCTTCGCTGGATTGCTGGTAAACGGTGTCGGACGAGAAGCGGCCAAGCCTTCTCTTCCCAGAAGAGTCAAAGCCACCATTCCTCTTCCCGCTGGGACCCACGAGCCCGACGTAGCCCGCCCGTCCCGTGGGCGCGCCTTTGCGGGCTGCGAGTCGTGACTCCCCACTATCAGACACCTCTCTCCATCACCAAGCATAACTGAACCTTCCCCCACCCGCAGAACAACCCAGCTGCATCCATGACAATGCGGACCCGCCCGCAGACGGTCCCACACGACGGCCACCCTAAAGAATCCACCATCAACTGCAGCGCGTAACGGATGGCTAAGACCATCGAGAGACAGGAGGGGTGGTACTCCCCTAGATAATCCCCGACGTTAACCACGCTTTCCCCTCCCCTCTCCGAGCCCAGAACCAAGCAAAATCGAACCGGAGCGGACCAAATTCCGGCTCCGCATGGGTTCCCCCAGGCACTGATCCGGCGGGTGGACGCTAATGCAGCGCCGCTGAAGGGATCTGCAGCGCCAGCGGGGTTCGCATGGCGGCACAGAACGGCGGCGGCGGCGGCGCGGCGGTGGTCCTCAACGTGTACGACCTGACGCCCATAAACGACTACCTCTACTGGTTCGGCCTCGGCATCTTCCACTCCGGGATCGAAGGTTCTGACTCTCCGCCCTCTCCCTTCCTACTCGCTGGAGCTTGATTTGGTTCTAGCTAGTACCTACAGGGACGCTGTACTGTACGTATGTTGGTAGTTGCTTTGTTGAGCTTTGTACAGGGACGCTGCCGTAAGTCCTGTAGGTTAGTGCTTGGAAAGAGGCAGGATAACAGGGTAGTAGTGCAAGGGAAGAATTGACGGGTGATGGACTGATCGTGGCCTGAATTTCTGGTGACCAGTAATTAGTAAACAAGCAGCTTAAACCAGCTGTCAGGGCAAAGTAGTTTTCAGTTCTATGGGGAAGTTGTAGGATGCAGAAGAAAACTAAAAATTGAAGAATGGTCGTGAATTATAACGATGTATGGGTTTATCTATTGATTGACAGGGTTGGTGGCAAATCTCTCGGCAGAGTTTGTGTGTGATGTTGCAGTCATGTTCTTGTTTGAAGAACAGGTGGATATCGAGCATAGTTAAAAAAAATGCGCGCCTAGGCTCTAGGCAGTAGCGAAACACCTAGCACTTAATGTGCGCGGCATAATTGCGCTCAAGTGTGTGCTTCAGAAAAGCGCAAGGTGGTGGCAAAACACACAATTAATGCCTAGCGCTTCTTTTAGCTTTGACATTGAGCTGGCATCATAACTGAATGTTTGCAGCTAATGAAAATGGTAGAGTGCTAGTCATACATGATATGTTCATTGGTAGCGGTCTACATTTTATGGACTGAGGTTGCTAGTTATGTCAAAATATTTACTGCACGTTGGGCTATTGGCTCATGCTTTTATGTGTAGCAGCTTTTTTTGTTTTTTTTCCAGACATGCATTTTGTGGATTCTCTCTAGAGGTGTGAGCTTTAACTCATTGTTTTGTTGTAACTGAAATCTACAGTTCATGGTTTGGAATATGCTTTTGGAGCCCATGATCTCTCAACCAGTGGGGTTTTTGAGGTTGAACCAAAACGTTGCCCTGGCTATGTCTATAGAAGGTCTGTATGGATGGGTACAACTGAGATGTCTAGGGCAGAGTTCCGCTCGTTCATTCAAACTCTTGCAGGAAAGTACAATGGGAATACATATCATCTGATTTCAAAGAACTGCAACCATTTTACGGATGATGTCTGTAAGAACATAACCAAAAAACCAGCCCCTGGATGGGTAAATCGGCTAGCAAGAGTGGGTCAGTATTACAAGTTTTATGTCTTCTCTTCCTGACTTGCTCGGAACGATAGGTGACTGATTGTATTTTGTGAAATTCTTAGGTTACTTTTTCAATCGCCTCCTACCAAAAAGCATTCAAGTCTCTACTGTTACTCACGGAGCAACCCATCCTGCATTCTCTGGTGAGTCTGCTTCTAGTGCCTGCATTTTGCTTATAATTTGGGAAGATAGCTGTCTATCATAATTTTGAGTAAATTGCATGCAGTTGTTAGCTACAGCTTGTTGTGTAGTTGTAGTTCACATTCTAAATGACCTGTATGCTTCAAACTGTAAACAGCCATTTGAGTGTTATACTATTTGTTGTATGTTTTGAATGATGCATGCCTCAGAAATCTCTTAGTAAGAAATAATAAGAGGACATTCCGGTCATGTGCAATGCCATCTCCGCAGTAAATCTGTTTGGCTTTGTGTTGTACATTGTCTTCCGCCCTCCCATTTTCCATAAAAGAAAAACACTCCCCTGTCCATTTGGTGAGCTATATTCTTCAGTGTGCTGATCGTATTTACATATTCATCTTGAAAAGAGAATGAGTCGTGATGTTTCTCTTGTTAGGGAAACTTAGATGAAGTAGAGCTGTAGAGGGAACAACATGAGAAATTTTTGATTTCTACTGATTTAGTACTACACTCTTTTAAGCCACTTGGCATTTTCACTGAAAGCTGATACTTGTCCAGAATGGAAGAGAGTTTATAGACGGTGTGTCACTTGTTCTAATAGCTAGATTTTCCTTTCGAACTTATGTATTGACTAATTACTCTCATTCTTCCTCTCTTTCTTACCAAAAAATCTACGTACTAACATTTAGCTGTTTTTGATTATCTGCTAGATGATGATGTGGATTCATCAGGTTCATCCCTTAATGGGGACAGTGATATGGATGACCTGGACCAGCACCTGCTACCAGCCGCAGGCACTGACCTTCAATCTATAGTCGTGTCACCAAAGCTATCGAAAGATCTTGTTTGAATTATCCTTCCATTTGGGTTCCCTGCTGCAGTTTAACGGGTCGTACTTCGCCAGCTTGTGTGATATCCAAGTATAGTTGAATGTTGATTGTATTTATTCTTTTCCAACGAGTTTTGCTGTGTACGCATATAGGAATTGTCTGTCTGGTAAAGAAGTGATTTTGCAACTCTTTGTCTTTTGCTCAGTTGTTGCATAGTTCTTCAGGCATCAGTATCTTGTGTTCTCGTATGCTGCCAGGCGCAGGCAAATGCTGTCATCCTTCGCTGCAACGGTCTGATGTTTGTGATGAATATCTGAATTGGCAGCATGCCGTGGTCATATTAGCACAAGCTTGAAACCCTGGTCTAGCGCACTGCTTGTACGGCCACAGAATATGCTGTGACAAATGAGTACCATGTAAACTTAAATCAGTATACTGTAATATATTTTTTGTTTTTTGGGGGGTTGTCTGCCGTGCCTATTGCTGGCGTTGTAACTGCGCTTGCAGAACTCTCTTCTATACATAATACACTAGCTTTACTGTATTAGAGAAAATCTAGTGTATGTAGCAGATTGATTTTTCGTGTGCTACTCCAGAGGGATTGATGGCTATATATATTTTTTCACTTCAATCATTAGGTGCAAACAGCAATTGAGTGGAGAAATGTACGTACAGTTGCACACACTTGGCTCATATCACCTGATGCAGTGGATGTAAAGCCTGTGAGGAACTTCATGATCGACAATTTCGTGAAGTCTTTCTTACTACTAGAAGTGGGCTTAATAACTGTTCCCTTCTACGTCTCCGTATGACATAATACCAGAATCTTGTGTAATAGCTTGAATTCAGTTCGCTCCGTCTTCTGTTATAATGTTATGTGTAAAGAGGTATCTCAGAATGTCATCATGTTAATCTTATTTCATTTATCTGTTAATCCATTGTGCTCCTTGCAGCAATCTGCTGACAAATTCATATATTCATGAAAAGCTTGTGTAAAACACTTGTGCCATTCTATATGAAAGCCATCACCATTCGAGAACATATGGTAAACCAACTGATGAGCATTTAAAATTTACAGTAACTACAGAAAGTATGCTATAAAGCACTGAGATCCGTGATCCAGTGAACATGTCTTTTTCCTGTGAAATGCAGCGACTAATTTCTCCTGTACTAATATGTGCAGCCCCAGCTGCATTATCACCCTAGATCACTGCCAATGTGGCCACAAATGCTATAAAATCCACAAGATAAAATAAGGAGGGTTTTAAGTCCACTGTTCAAGATCAACTTCATTCACTAATTGGATTTGTATATCAGTGCATGCTTTACAATATCTGGGCATGCTTCACTTTTTTTGCTTGGAAACCGGCTATTTATTGAAGCATCAAGCTGATACAAATACATGAACCCTGCCTCTACAACAACACCATGGCGAAGCATTGAGGACACACACACACACACACACACACGTGCCTCCTTGTTTCATGGCAATGCACATTCCGTAACCAACAGGTTCTTTACCAATGACAAAGAGGTGAGGGTCCGAAACTCTGAAACGACACCTCTGGTCGTTGCCTGAACCGTCAAAGCTGGCTGGAGAAGGAACAAAGTGGAAGCAGTGCCAAAACCTCAAAATGACGCCTCCAAGAAGGTGATTGATGCCCATCCATCTTTTTAGTGCCCAGCAATCCAGTAGACTTCACACAATGCTGCATCCATTTTTCAATGCCCTACATTTGAACTGTGAATAGGTTGGTGTAAATTGTTTTCTGCAACAATTGTCCATTATACCAGTGGATGTTCTTAACAGTTGTAGCGCGCTGAGAATCTTCATAATTCCCCTGTAATGTTTCTCCATCTTGAATCTTCTGTATTATCTCACTTGGCATTTCAAAAAGCTCAAGGTTGTCAAGCTGTGTGAGGTTCTCGATGCCTTGGGGTATTTCAGTTAGGTCATCACAACGGCCTAAGATTAGCTCATTTAGATGTACAAGACTCCCTTTTTGAAACTCTACATGAGAAAGGTTAGGCAAGTCATGTAAACTCAGCTTCTTAAGAACTGGAAAACAGCCTTCTGGAAAGGTCAAGCTCTTGTCGCTGTATGCATTGTTCAGAGTAAGATGTAACAGCCTGGGAAGTGATGAGAGCAATCCAACTGAATCTCCCTTGAGCTCAGATGAACATAAACGCAACTGCACGAGGCTATCAAGGCGGCCAACCCATGAAGGCAACTTACCTCTTGCTAACATCCCTGTCAATGAAAGTCTCTGTAGCTTTATTGGTGGTTGAGAAAATGGCTCCAAGTCCAATGATACATTAGCATCTCGACTGACAATTCCCAAGCGCAGAAGGCCACTCATTTTGGAGATGGATGAGGGCAAATGAACAAGAATGCTCTCATGCACACCAAATATCTCTAAGCTCTTCATATGTTTCAAGCTTCCTAAGGATTTGACCATGTTCTCATCAGCTTCGACGTATTTAAGGGTCTGCAGGCAGGTTAGGTTTTGTAGTCCCTGTGGAAATACAATTGCTGAACCAGGCCCTGGATACCTAAAATCTGCAGATCGGCGTCTATACAATATCAGGTGGCGCAGGCTCTTGAGCTTCGCGATGCTAGGCGGTAACCTCTGGACCATGGACCACTTGGTGTCTAAAGTTTGCAAGTGATGTAATTTCCCCAATTCCTGTGGAAGCTCTTTAATGAGAGTGGACCGGATGCCAAGATACCGCAGATTAAGAAGATTGGTCAGTGAGCTAGGTAGTTTGTCTATCTGAACGAACCATAAGTTTAAAACGGTTAATAACCTAAAACCTGACAAGACTGAAGAATCCATATCTGCCATAAATGCATTGAAGGAGCGAATCGATGTCAACTTTGGAACTGTTATATGATCAGTTTCGCATCGGTCAAGTATAAGATGACGGATTTTCTTGCTTGACTCCAATGCTGGCGAACACTTTGAGAATACAATGAACCCTTCCTTCATGGACCTTTGCAGAATCAAATCTCTGATCAAGTCATGAATGCAGAGCCGCTTCACTCTTCCAAACTCATTTGTTAACGTGACCTGCAACAGGCTACGTTGCACTAGCTGGTTCAGGTAATCATCCGCGATCTCCTCCAATGTGCCCTGGCCCTTTTCCTCAATATAGCCTTCTGCAATCCACAACCTGATCAGAATTTTCCTTTTGATCAAGAAATCTTCAGGGTATATACTGCAATACAGCAAACATCTCTTCAGGTGATAAGGCAGATCGTCAATGCTCAGATTCAGTATGCTTGACACTTGCCCAATTCCACGAACACTGCTTTCATTCCAGTCAAGGCTGTCATGGACATTCTTCCAAGCAAATTCCATTCTATCCTTCAATGCAAGGAGGTTACCAACTGATACAATTGCTAATGGTAGACCACAACATCTGCCCAGTATCTTCACAGCCCAATGCTCCAGATGATGCGGGCACTCCCGGTTGTCATCTTTCCTGAATGTGGTGTTACAAAACAAGGACCATGCTTCTTGCTCACATAGCGGTTCCAACATGATGATCCTGGTGGATGCTGCGAGAGAGGCAACATCTTGACTGCGTGTCGTGATGATTATCCGGCTCCCGGTTCCATCATCAACCAACGCATTGCGGATTTCATACCACGCATTGGCATCCCAGACATCATCCAGCAATAATAGGTACCTCTTGTTGGCGAGATGCCCACGCAAAGCTTCCACCAGCGACCGGTAGTCCATCTCGTCAATGTCTGGCATGCCGGCACGGGCGTCCCGGTGCAATTCTTTGGCAATTTTCCTTAGGAGGTCATCTGTCGTGAAGTTCTTGGAGACGGACACCCATGCAGCGCAGTCGAAGTAGCGGCTTGCGGCGACTTCCTTGTACACGCTGGTGACCAGAGTGGTCTTGCCAACGCCGCCCATCCCACACACGGCGACCAGCGACCTCCGAGAGTCAAGGTCCTCCGTGAGCCATTTCATCAGTAACCTTCTGTGCGCCGCAACGCCGACGATTTCCCCATGCTCCACGAAATGCGCTGCTTCCGCTAGCTTCTGGCCTACGACGGGCCCGGTGCCGCCGTCGGGAGCGGAGCTTGACGCCGAGGCCGAGGCCGGCCGGATGCCGTACCGCTCTTTGGCGTCCGACAGGTCGCGGAGCCTCACCCGCGCCTTGCCTAGCCGTCTGGCCAGAGCGAGCCACGCGCCGAAGTTAGCGCAGGCGCGGACGAAGCCGCCGCCGGAGAGGAAGGCGTACTCGTCCGCGGCGTCCTCCAGCTCGAAGCCGACGTCCCGGATCTGGTCCACCCAGGCGGAGACGAGCGCGTCCGCGCCGCGGCGGGAGTCGGCGAACCGGAGGAACGCGCGGAGGAGCTCCAGGTCCCGCGCCGCGGCGGCGATGCCCGAGCGGACGGCCACGAGAGAGGAGATGTCGGCGGCCGGACTGCGCGACAGTGTTGCGGCGACCTTCGCCGAGAGCGATATCGCGATCATCTCCGCCATGACCTCGCCGTAGACGAGCTGCGTGGTGTGGCAAGTCAGCGATTCTCTTTGACTGGCGGCAGCGATTCGATTCTCTCTCTATCCCGTCTGGGAATAGTTTCTTTTAGTTGATTTTTTTTTGTTTGAATTGATCGTCTGGGAACAGCTAACCATGAAAAACAAGAATAAAAATGTTTTCCACTCGTCCTGGCTGAAACCCTAGCCATTGTAAGAAGAGGCCAATATTCCAGCGCCGTCCTCCGGCGGCTCCCCTCCGCCGGCGACCTCAGTCACCAGTGGTGAGGGGGTCGCCGGATCTACGCGTGTGGATCGTTTTTACTCCCTTGTAGTCTAGATTTTCAGGTTTGTTCATCGTCTTGACTTCGGCGGCGACAATGACGGCGTTGAATAAAGATTCTTCGGATCCTTCTCTGACGAGGCCATCGGTCCTATGGTTGGGGATGGATTTGGAAACCAGTCTATTCAATCAAGGATGGCTTGGCGGTGGCATTCTCGTTGTGGACATGTGTCCTCGGGCTCCACGGTTGCGACGGCGTTTGCTCCACTGTCGGCGTGGAGTTTGGGAGGTAGGTCAGGAGCTGATGCAGATTGTGGTCTGCATCGACGACATTTGAAAGACAAAATATGTGCTGGGTTCGTGGTTCGTGGATGCAGGTATGGTCTCCTCCTTCGGCGTCTTAGTCGTGGTGGGGTGCCAGATCAGGAGTTCGATGATGTGTCTGGGGTGTTGCCCCGATCTGATTTGTTCAACGGCAAAGGCTTCACTTTTGATGAGCCACCTTGGAGGTCCGCAAAGCTATATATCAGCGATGGAGCCGCGTCGAGCTCGAGTGATGAGGTGATCCGTCGTTCTTTTCTTTGATGGCTGCTATGGTTGTGCCGAAGGCAGATGACATTCGTTGGTGTCAACCTCAGAGATGTTTTTCTATTTTTTTAGTTTTGTTATGTTGGTCCTTACGTGACTTGTACTTTGATCTTTATTATATGAATGAGACATGTATTACCATGCAAAAAAAACAAGAAAAAAGTGATAAGCAAAAAAAGAAAACTGAAACAGATCAAAAAAGAAAAAGAAAAAATCAAGAAAAGGAAAAGAAAGAAAAAATAAAACAAAAACAAAAAACCCGGTTCAAGGAAGGTTCGGGTGAAACCCCAAATGGGCCGGCCCACAGAAACAGCAGCAGGCGAAGGGGTACGCCCTATGTTGCTTGACAGCGACCTACGCGCACTAGTAGAAAAAAGTGCTTTCGTTCGGGCCTGGCCAACCCATGAGTCACGGTTCTTCCACAAACCGGGACCAATGGATGCATTCGTCCCGGTTCGTGAGCCCAGGGGGCCGGCTGGGGCCTCGTGGGCATTGGTCCCGGTTCGTATGGACCCATTTGTCCCGGTTCCAGGCACGAACCGGGACCAATGGACCTCGCTCCTGGCCCACAAACATTGGTCCCGATTCTTGGCTCGAACCGGGACAGAAGGCTGGGCTTTAGTCCCGGTTCCAGCCATGAACCGGGACAAATGAGTTGCCTATATATACCCCGTCGCTGTAGCAGAGTACTCCACAGTGCTCAGTTTTTTCTGGCCGGCGAGGAGAGGGCATTTGGTTGCTCTAGCTCACCTCCTATGCACACGAGGTGTTCGATGGAATGCCCAAGCCACGCTAGTTAAGCTTTCTCCTCTCGAAGCTCGACCTCCAAACTCCATTTTCCTCGAGATTTGTCTAGGTTTAGCGGTCTGTCACGTCCCGTCCCCGTCTTCACCGTCGTCGATCACCCGCGCCGATCTCGTCGCCTGCACCACTGTGGTGAGCCTGTTATCTTCTTCTGAAAGAAAAAAATTCTTACTTTAGATAGATACTTGTCTAATTTTTTTGCTTTTATTATTGCTTGTGCTTATATAGTGCGGTGGTTTTGGTATTCGCCCCCGTCGGCCCTCATCCTGGCTATGATTCGGATGTGGTATATATTATCTTTTATAACTATTTGGTTAATTTATTGTTTATGACAATTATGCCCATCAAGTTGACATAGATTTTATTTATGTAGGAGGTAGTTGAACCGGAAATTCCAACCGACCCTATTGTCGAGTGGTTAAATTTAGTTGAAGAAGAAAACAATTACTTGAAGGAAAAAATAAAAAAAATTGAGGAGGAGAAGATGATATTGGAGTTGCATGTTGCGGATGTCGTCGATGATCACAAGATCAAGATGGATGCAATGCGGTTGAAGACGAGAAAGATTAGAAAATATGCCATTCGTACCGAGGCTTGGTATCATTATGCCGTTGGATCAATTTTTACCTTTGGTTGTGATTATGATCGCATTTATTGTTGCATTGAAATGTTTCACATAGTTTCAATGTATGGTTTAACTAGATGCTCTAGAGAGCTATATGTTGTTCAATGAGAACTATGTGTGTACTTTGTTTTTAATGTGATGATGAACTTCTATTAATTTGGTCACTTATCTATCCATGTAAATCTGTAATGGTTTTTGACACACATAATGTGATGATGAACTTCTATTATTTTGGTTACTTATCTATCCATGTGGCTTTGAATGGTGCATTTTGAACACACAAAAGGTCTGGAATTGAAATAAGTTCAAAAAAATGAAATCCCTTTGTAACAGATGAGTTTTCGTCCGAAACCCTGATACTTCGAAAGAGATTGTCCATTTTGTACACGAAGTGCATCCAGTTTTTGTCGTAACCCTCTCGACGTTTTAGCACATGCTATGTGGGAGAAATGATGATACCATGCCAACTTTCAACCTTTTAAGAGTTCATTTGTAGTGCTTTTCAATTTCAAGGTCATTCGGCTAAAAAAATCAGTAAATGCATGAAAAATAACAAATAAAGTCAGAAAGGGTTGAAAATTGATGATGTGGCTTTGAATGGTGCATTTTGAACACAAAAAAAGTCTGGAGTTCAAATAAGTTCAAGAAAATGAAATCTCTTTGTAACAGATGAGTTTCCGTATGAAACCCTAATACTTCGAAAGAGATTGTTTGTTTTGTACACGAAGTGCATGTAGTTTTTGTCGTAACCCTCTCAACTTTTATGCACATGCTGTGGGTGAAATGATGATACCATACCAACTTTCAACATTTTCAGAGTTCATTTTGAAATGCTTTTGAATTTCAGGGTCTTATAGCTCAAAAAATCAGTAAATGCATGAAAAATAACAGATGAAGTCAGAAATGGTTGAAAATTGATGATGTGGCTTTGAATGGTGCATTTTGCACACACACAAAAAGTCTGGAGTTGAAATAAGTTCAAAAAAATGAAATCCCTTTTGTAACAGATGAGTTTTCGTCCGAAACCCTCATACTTCGAAAAAGATTGTTCATTTTGTACACGAAGTGCATCTAGTTCTTGTCGTAACCTCTCAACTTTTTAGCACATGTTATGTGGGTGAAATAATGATACCATGCCAACTTTCAACCTTTTCAGATTTCATTTGAAATGCTTTTCAATTTCAAGGTCATTCAGCTCAAAAAAATCAGTAAATGCATGAAAAATAACAAGTGAAGTCAGAATGGGTTGAAAATTGAAGATGTGGATTTGAATGGTGCATTTTGAACACACAAAAAGTCAGGAGTTCAAATAAATTTTCAAAAAATGAAATCTCTTTGTAACATATGAGTTTCCGTATGAAACCCTGATACTTCAAAAGAGATTGTCCATTTTGTACACGAAGTGCATCCAATTTTTGTCGTAACCCTCTCAACTTTTTAGCACATGCTATGTGGGTGAAATGATGATACCATGCTAACTTTCAACCTTTTTAGAGTTCATTTGTAGTGCTTTTCAATTTCAAGGTCATTCAGCTCAAAAAAATCAGTAAATGCATGAAAATAACAAATGAAGTCAGAAAGGGTTGAAAATTGATGATGTGGCTTTGAATGGTGCATTTTGAACACACAAAAAGTCAGGAGTTCAAATAAGTTTAAAAAATGAAATATCTTTGTAACAGATGAGTTTCCGTATGAAACCCTGATACTTCGAAAGAGATTGTCAATTTTGTACACGAAGTGCATCTAGTTTTTGCTGTAACTCTCTCAGCTTTTTAGCACATGCTATGTGGGTGAAATGATGATACCATGCCAACTTTCAACCTTTTCAGAGTTCATTTAAAATACTTTTGAATTTCAGGGTCTTATAGCTAAAAAAATCAGTAAATGCATGAAAAATAACAAATGAAGTCAGGAAGGGTTGAAAATTGATGATGTGGCTTTGAATGGTGCATTTTGAACACTCAAAAAGTCTGGAGTTCAAATAAGTTTAAAAAATGAATTCCCTGTGTAACAGATGAGTTTCCGTATGAAACCCTCATACTTCGAAAAAGATTGTTCATTTTGTACACGAAGTGCATCTAGTTCTTGCCGTAACCGCTCAACTTTTTAGCACATGTTATGTGGGTGAAATGATGATACCATGCCAACTTTCAACCTTTTCAGATTTCATTTGAAATGCTTTTGAATTTCAGGGTCTTATAGCTCCAAAAAATCAGTAAATGCATGAAAAATAACAAATGAAGTAAAAAAAAGGTTGAAAATTGATGATGTGGCTTTGAATGGTGCATTTTGAACACACAAAAAGTCTGGAGTTCAAATAAGTTTAAAAAAAATGAAATCCCCGTGTAACAGATGGGTTTCCATATGAAACTGTGATCAACTAAAAGGCAACATCATTTAGCTCAAAAATAATCAATTAAAATATTCTGTTATGATCAACTAAAACAAAACTATAATATTCTTTAATAGCAAAAGTAAAATCAACTAAAAAAACTTTTATAAAACTCTAATAGCAAAAGGAATCAACTAAAAACCTTTTATAAACCTTTAGTATTATAAGTATTTTCTCTTCAAAACATGAAAAACAGAA
>NC_057797.1:676438473-676451685 GCF_018294505.1 Triticum aestivum | reverse complement strand
AAAAACAGAAAGAAACAAAATAAATTTTAATAAATAAGTAGAAACAAAATAAAATAAATTAAAATTTAATAAAAACAAAGTAAAATAAAATAAACTTTAATAAAATAAATAAGTAGAAACAAAATAAACTTTAATAAAGTAAAATAAATAAACTTTAATAAAATAAATAAAAATAGTAACAGTAAGTATTTTGTTGTAAGTAGAAACAAAATAAAATAAATAAAACAACAAAGAAAACAAAAAAAATAAAAAAAGTGCCACCTACTCGGCCCCAACGGCCTGAATACGACTAGAAACCCAAGCATGGGCCAGGATTCAGGCCCGCACGAGGCCCAGTAGGCCCACAGACACATAGTGACAGATTATGCCCGAAAGCCTGCAGTTGAGAGGAGTTCGAAAGGGTGGGCGCAACAGCGCTTATAAACCACTCTCGATCCCTCTCAACTAGCGAGGTGGGACTAAACTTTTGGCCGCGACGCAGGCAGCAAGAGGGACTAAAGGTATGCATTGGTACCGGTTCGTGGCACCAACCGGGACTAAAGGGGGGTCCCGGTTGGTGCCACCAACCGAGACCAAAAGCCTCTGCTTCCCTGAAAAGAGACCTTTGGTCCTGGTTGGTGCCACGAACCGGGACCAAAGCTCCGGGTATATAACCCACTTGTGAAAATTTTCATCTTCATCTCGCAGTTGCCCCCGACGACCTCGACGACATCGATGCCGTCAGGCTGCCCCGACGCCGCCCGCCGCCCCAGCCGTCAGCGTCGCCGTCGCCAACGCCCGTCGTCGCTGTTGCCCGCGCCCTCGCCCGACGCTGTCGCCGCACGCTGACCCTGCCCTGACGCGCGCCGCCCCTGTCCCGACATCGTCGCCGCGCCACTCCCCGCGCCCCTTCTCACCCCGACGTCGCCCGTCGCGCCCCTGCTCACTCCGACGCGTCCCTCTGTGAGCACCGCGCCCCTGCCGGCCCCGCCACCGCCGTGCTTTTTTAGTTATACATGCTATTTTTTTACATATTTTTAGATTTTTCATATATGTATGTATGTATTTTTTAGATATATGTATTTTTTTACCAATGGACCTCGCTCCTGGCCCACAAACATTGGTCCCGATTCTTGGCTCGAACCGGGACAGAAGGCTGGGCTTTAGTCCCGGTTCCAGCCATGAACCGGGACAAATGAGTTGCCTATATATACCCCGTCGCTGTAGCAGAGCACTCCACAGTGCTCAGTTTTTTCTGGCCGGCGAGGAGAGGGCATTTGGTTGCTCTAGCTCACCTCCTATGCACACGAGGTGTTCGATGAAATCCCCAAGCCACGCTAGTTAAGCTTTCTCCTCTCAAAGCTCGACCTCCAAGCTCCATTTTCCCCGAGATTTGTCTAGGTTTAGCGGTCTGTCATGTCCCGTCCCCGTCTTCACTGCCGTCGATCACCCGCGCCGATCTTGTTGCCTACACCACTGTGGTGATCCTGTTATCTTCTTCTGAAAGAAAAAAAATCTTACTTTAGATAGATACTTGTCTAATTTTCTTACTTTTATTATTGCTTGTGCTTATATAGTGCGATGGTTTTGGTATTCGCCCCCGTCGGCCCTCATCCTGGCTATGATTCGGATGTGGTATATATATTATCTTTTATAACTATTTGGTTCATTTATTGTTTATGACAATTATGCCCATCAAGTTGACATAGATTTTATTTATGTAGGAGGTAGTTGAACCGGAAATTCCAACCGACCCTATTGTAGAGTGATTAAATTTAGTTGAAGAAGAAAACAATTACTTGAAGGAAAAAATAAAAAAATTGAGGAGGAGAAGATGATATTGGAGTTGCATGTTGCGGATGTCGTCGATGATCACAAGATCAAGATGGATGCAATGCGGTTGAAGACGAGAAAGATTAGAAAATATGCCATTCGTACCGAGGCTTGGTATCATTATGCCGTTGGATCAATTTTTACCTTTGGTTGTGATTATGATCGCATTTATTGTTGCATTGAAATGTTTCACATAGTTTCAATGTATGGTTTAACTAGATGCTCTACAGAGCTATATGTTGTTCAATGAGAACTATGTGTGTACTTTGTTTTTAATGTGATGATGAACTTCTATTAATTTGGTCACTTATCTATCCATGTGAATCTGTAATGGTTTTTGACACACATAATGTGATGATGAACTTCTATTATTTTGGTTACTTATCTATCCATGTGGCTTTGAATGGTGCATTTTGAACACACAAAAGGTCTGGAATTGAAATAAGTTCAAAAAAATGAAATCCCTTTGTAACAGATGAGTTTTCGTCCGAAACCCTGATACTTCGAAAGAGATTGTCCATTTTGTACACGAAGTGCATCCAGTTTTTGTCGTAACCCTCTCAACGTTTTAGCACATGCTATGTGGGAGAAATGATGATACCATGCCAACTTTCAACCTTTTAAGAGTTCATTTGTAGTGCTTTTCAATTTCAAGGTCATTCGGCTAAAAAAATCAGTAAATGCATGAAAAATAACAAATGAAGTCAGAAAGGGTTGAAAATTGATGATGTGGCTTTGAATGGTGCATTTTGAACACAAAAAAAGTCTGGAGTTCAAATAAGTTCAAGAAAATGAAATCTCTTTGTAACAGATGAGTTTCCGTATGAAACCCTAATACTTCGAAAGAGATTGTCTGTTTTGTACACGAAGTGCATCTAGTTTTTGTCGTAACCCTCTCAACTTTTATGCACATGCTGTGGGTGAAATGATGATTGTTGGGGAATGTAGTAATTTCAAAAAAAATCCTACGCACACGCAAGATCATGGTGATGATATAGCAACGAGGGGAGAGTATGATCTACGCACCCTTGTAGATCGCAACGAAAGCGTTGACACAACATAGAGGAAGTAGTCGTACGTCTTCTTCCCGATCCAACCGATCCAAGCACCGTTACTCCGGCACCTCCGAGTTCTTAGCACACGTACAGCTCGATGACGATCCCCGGGCTCCGATCCAGCAAAGCTTTGGGAAGGAGTTCTGTCAGCACGACGGCGTGGTGACGATCTTGATGTATTACCGATGCAGGGCTTCGCCTAAGCACTACAACGATATGATCGAGGTGGAATATGGTGGCAGGGGGCACCGCACACGGCTAAGGAACGATCTTAATGATCAACTTGTGTGTCTAGAGGTGCCCCCTGCCTCCGTATATAAAGGAGTCAAGGGGAAGAGGTGCGCCGGCCAGGAGGAGGGCGCAGGAGGAGTCCTACTCCTACCGGGAGTAGGACTCCCCCCCCAATCCTATTCCAACTAGGATTCCCAAGGGGGAAAGAGGGAGAGGGGTGGCCGGCCACCTCTCCTAGTCCTAATAGGACTAGGGGAGGGGGGAGGCGCGCAGCCCTTATGGGCAGCCCTTTCACCTTTCCACTAAGGCCCAATAAGGCCCATATGACTCCCGGGGGGTTCCGGTAACCTCCCGGTAATCCGGTAAAATCCTGATTTCACCCGGAACACTTCCGATGTCCAAACATAGGCTTCCAATATATCAATCTTTATGTGTCGACCATTTCGAGACTCCTCGTCATGTCCGTGATCACATCCGGGACTCCGAACAACCTTCGGTACATCAAAATGCATAAACTCATAATAACTGTCATCGTAACATTAAGCGTGCGGACCCTACGGTTCGAGAACAATGTAGACATGACCGAGACACGTCTCCGGTCAATAACCAATAGCGGGACCTGGATGCCCATATTGACTCCTACATATTTTACGAAGATCTTTATCGGTCAGACCGCATAACAACATACGTTGTTCCCTTTGTCATTGGTATGTTACTTGCCCGAGATTCGATCGTCGGTATCCAATACCTACTTCAATCTCGTTACCGGCAAGTCTCTTTACTCATTCCGTAATACATCATGTCACAACTATCATATTAGTTGTAATGCTTGCAAGGCTTATGTGATGTGCATTACCGAGAGGGCCCAGAGATACCTCTCCGACAATCGGAGTGACAAAACCTAATCTCGAAATACGCCAACCCAACATGTACCATTGGAGACACCTGTAGTACTCCTTTATAATCACCCAGTTACGTTGTGACGTTTGGTAGTACCCAAAGTGTTCCTCCGGTACACAGGAGTTGCATAATCTCATAGTTATAGGAACATGTATAAGTCATGAAGAAAGCAATAGCAACATACTAAACGATCGGGTGCTAAGCTAATGGAATGGGTCATGTCAATCAGATCATTCAACTAATGATGTGACCTCGTTAATCAAATAACAACTCATTGTTCATGGTTAGGAAACATAACCATCTTTGATTAATGAGCTAGTCAAGTAGAGGCATACTAGTGACACTTTGTTTGTCTATTTATTCACACATGTATTATGTTTCTGGTTAATACAATTCTAGCATGAATAATAAACATTTATCATGATTATAAGGAAATAAATAATAACTTTATTATTGCCTCTAGGGCATATTTCCTTCAGTCTCCCACTTGCACTAGAGTCAATAATCTAGATTACACTGTAATGATTCTAACACCCATGGAGCCTTGGTGCTGATCATGTTTTGCTCGTGGAAGAGGCTTAGTCAACAGGTCTGCAACATTCAGATACGTATGTATCTTGCAAATCTCTATGTCTCCCACCTGGACTAGATCCCGGATGGAGTTGAAGCATCTCTTGATGTGCTTGGTCCTTTTGTGAAATCTGGATTCCTTTGCCAAGGCAATTGCACCAGTATTGTCACAAAAGATTTTCATTGGACCCGATGCACTAGGTATGACACGTAGATCGGATATGAACTCCTTCATCCAGACTCCTTCGTTTGCTGCTTCCGAAGCAGCTATGTACTCCGCTTCACATGTAGATCCCGCTACGACGCTTTGTTTAGAACTGCACCAACTGACAGCTCCACCGTTCAATGTAAACACGTATCCGGTTTGCGATTTAGAATCGTCCGGATCAGTGTCAAAGCTTGCATCAACGTAACCTTTTACAGTGATCTCTTTGTCACCTCCATATACGAGAAACATATCCTTAGTCCTTTTCAGGTATTTCAGGATGTTCTTGACCGCTGTCCAGTGATCCACTCCTGGATTACTTTGGTACCTCCCTGCTAAACTTATAGCAAGGCACACATCAGGTCTGGTACACAGCATTGCATACATGATAGAGCCTATGGCTGAAGCATAGGGAACATCTTTCATTTTCTCTCTATCTTCTGCAGTGGTCGGGCATTGAGTCTGACTCAACTTCACACCTTGTAACACAGGCAAGAACCCTTTCTTTGCTTGATCCATTTTGAACTTTTTCAAAATCTTGTCAAGGTATGTGCTTTGTGAAAGTCCAATTAAGCGTCTTGATCTATCTCTACAGATCTTTATGCCTAATATGTAAGCAGCTTCACCGAGGTCTTTCATTGAAAAACTCTTATTCAAGTATCCCTTTATGCTATCCAGAAATTCTATATCATTTCCAATCAATAATATGTCATCCACATATAATATCAGAAATGCTACAGAGCTCCCACTCACTTTCTTGTAAATACAGGCTTCTCCGAAAGTCTGTATAAACCCAAATGCTTTAATCACACTATCAAAGCGTTTATTCCAACTCCGAGAGGCTTGCACCAGTCCATAAATGGATCGCTGGAGCTTGCACACTTTGTTAGCTCCCTTTGGATCAACAAAACCTTCTGGTTGCATCATATACAACTCTTCTTCCAGAAATCCATTCAGGAATGCAGTTTTGACATCCATCTGCCAAATTTCATAATTATAAAATGCGGCAATTGCTAACATGATTCGGACAGACTTAAGCATCGCTACGGGTGAGAAGGTCTCATCGTAGTCAACCCCTTGAACTTGTCGAAAACCTTTTGCGACAAGTCGAGCTTTATAGACAGTAACATTACCGTCAGCGTCAGTCTTTTTCTTGAAGATCCATTTATTCTCAATTGCTTGCCGATCATCGGGTAAGTCAACCAAAGTCCATACTTTGTTCTCATACATGGATCCCATCTCAGATTTCATGGCTTCAAGCCACTTTGCGGAATCTGGGCTCACCATCGCTTCTTCATAGTTCGTAGGTTCATCATGATCTAGTAGCATGACTTCCAGAACTGGATTACCGTACCACTCTGGTACGGATCTTACTCTGGTTGATCTACGAAGTTCAGTAGTATCTTGTTCTGAAGTTTCATGATCATTATCATTAACTTCCTCACTTATTGGTGTAGGTGTCGCAGAAACAGTTTTCTGTGATTTACTATTTTCCAACAAGGGAGCAGGTACAGTTACCTCGTCAAGTTCTACTTTCCTCCCACTCACTTCTTTCGAGAGAAACTCCTTCTCAAGAAAGTTTCCGAATTTAGCAACAAAGTCTTGCCTTCGGATCTGTGATAGAAGGTGTATCCAATAGTTTCCTTTGGATATCCTATGAAGACACATTTCTCCGATTTGGGTTCGAGCTTATCAGGTTGAAGCTTTTTCACATAAGCATCGCAGCCCCAAACTTTCAGAAACGACAACTTTGGTTTCTTGCCAAACCATAGTTCATAAGGCGTCGTCTCAATGGATTTTGATGGTGCCCTGTTTAACGTGAATGCGGCCGTCTCTAGAGCGTATCCCCAAAATGATAGCGGTAAATCAGTAAGAGACATCATAGATCGCGCCATATCTAGTAAAGTACGATTACGACGTTCGGACACACCATTACGCTGTGGTGTTCCGGGTGGCATGAGTTGCGAAACTATTCCACAATTTTTCAAATGTACACCAAACTCGTAACTCAAATATTCTCCTCCACGATCAGATCGTAGAAACTTTATTTTCTTGTTATGATGATTTTCCACTTCACTCTGAAATTCTTTGAACTTTTCAAATGTTTCAGACTTATGTTTCATTAAGTAGATATAACCATATCTGCTTAAATCATCTGTGAAGGTGAGAAAATAACGATATCCGCCACGAGCCTCAATATTCATCGGACCACATACATCTGTATGTATGATTTCCAACAAATCTGTTGCTCTCTCCATAGTACCGGAGAACGGTGTTTTAGTCATCTTGCCCATGAGGCACGGTTCGCAAGTACCAAGTGATTCATAATCAAGTGGTTCCAAAAGTCCATCAGTATGGAGTTTCTTCATGCGCTTTACACCGATATGACCTAAACGGCAGTGCCACAAATAAGTCGCACTATCATTATCAACTCTGCATCTTTTGGCTTCAACATTATGAATATGTGTGTTACTACCATCGAGATCCAACAAGAATAGACCACTCTTCAAGGGTGCATGACCATAAAAGATATTACTCATATAAATAGAACAACCATTATTCTCTGATTTAAATGAATAACCGTCTCGCATCAAACAAGATCCAGATATAATGTTCATGCTTAACGCTGGCACCAAATAACAATTATTTAGGTCTAATACTAATCCCGAAGGTAGATGTAGAGGTAGCGTGCCGACCGCGATCACATCGACTTTGGAACCGTTTCCCACGTGCATCGTCACCTCGTCCTTAACCAATCTTCGCTTGATCCGTAGTCCCTGTTTCGAGTTGCAAATATTAGCAACAGAACCAGTATCAAATACCCAGGTGCTACTGCGAGCATTAGTAAGGTACACATCAATAACATGTATATCACATATACCTTTGTTCACCTTGCCATCCTTCTTATCCGCCAAATACTTGGGGCAGTTCCGCTTCCAGTGACCAGTCCGCTTGCAATAGAAGCACTCAGTTTCAGGCTTAGGTCCAGGTTTGGGTTTCTTCTCTTGAGTAGCAACTTGCTTGCCGTTCTTTTTGAGGTTCCCCTTCTTTTTCCCTTTGCCCTTTTTCTTGAAACTAGTGGTCTTGTTGACCATCAACACTTGATGCTCCTTTTTGATTTCTACCTCCGCAGCTTTCAGCATTGCGAAGAGCTCGGGAATAGTCTTGTTCATCCCTTGTATATTATAGTTCATCACGAAGCTCTTGTAGCTTGGTGGCAGTGATTGGAGAATTCTGTCAATGACGCAATCATATGGAAGATTAACTCCCAATTGAATCAAGTGATTATTATACCCAGACATTTTGAGTATATGCTCACTGACAGAACTGTTCTCTTCCATCTTGCAGCTATAGAACTTATTGGAGACTTCATATCTCTCAATCCGGGCATTTGCTTGAAATATTAACTTCAACTCCTGAAACATCTCATATGCTCCATGACGTTCAAAACGTCGTTGAAGTCCCGATTCTAAGCCGTAAAGCATGGCACACTGAACTATCGAGTAGTCATCAGCTTTGCTCTGCCAGACGTTCATAACATCTGGTGTTGCTCCAGCAGCAGGCCTGGCACCCAGCGGTGCTTCCAGGACGTAATTCTTCTGTGCAGCAATGAGGATAATCCTCAAGTTACGGACCCAGTCCGTGTAATTGCTACCATCATCTTTCAACTTTGCTTTCTCAAGGAATGCATTAAAATTCAACGGAACAACAGCACGAGCCATCTATCTACAATCAACATACACAAGCAAGATAATATCAGGTACTAAGTTCATGATAAATTTAAGTTCAATTAATCATATTACTTAAGAACTCCCACTTAGATAGACATCCCTCTAATCCTCTAAGTGATCATGTGATCCAAATCAACTAAACCATGTCCGATCATCACGTGAGATGGAGTAGTTTCATCGGTGAACATCATTATGTTGATCATATCTACTATATGATTCACGCTCGACCTTTCGGTCTCCGTGTTCCGAGGCCATATCTGTATATGCTTGGCTCGTCAAGTATAACCTGAGTATTCCGTGTGTGCAACTGTTTTGCACCCGTTGTATTTGAACGTAGAGCCTATCACACCCGATCATCACGTGGTGTCTCAGCACGAAGAACTTTCGCAACGGTGCATACTCAGGGAGAACACTTCTTGATAATTAGTGAGAGATCATCTTAAAATGCTACTGTCAATCAAAGCAAGATAAGATGCATAAAGGGTAAACATCACATGCAATCAATATAAGTGATATGATATGGCCATCATCATCTTGTGCTTGTGATCTCCATCTTCGAAGCACCGTCGTGATCACCATCGTCACCGGTGCGACACCTTGATCTCCATCGTAGCATCGTTGTCGTTACGCCATCTATTACTTCTACGACTATCGCTACCGCTTAGTGATAAAGTAAAGCAATTACAGCGCGACTGCATTGCATACAATAAAGCAACAACCATATGGCTCCTGCCAGTTGCCGATAACTCGGTTACAAAACATGATCATCTCATACAATAAAATTTAGCATCATGCCTTGACCATATCACATCACAACATGCCCTGCAAAAACAAGTTAGACGTCCTCTACTTTGTTGTTGCAAGTATTACGTGGCTGCTACGGGCTTTAAGCAAGAACCAATCTCACCTACGCATCAAAACCACAACGATAGTTTGTCAAATAGACTCCGTTTTAACCTTCACAAGGACCAGGCGTAGCCACACTCGGTTCAACTAAAGTTGGAGAGACAGTCGCCCGCAAGCCATCTATGTGCAAAGCACGTCGAGGGAACCGGTCTCGCGTAAGCGTACGCGTAAGGTTGGTCCGGGTCGTCTCGTCCAACAATACTGCCGAACCAAAGTATGACATGCTGGTAGGCAGTATGACTTGTATCGTCCACAACTCACTTGTGTTCTACTCGTGCAAATAACATCAAACCATAAAACCTAGGCTCTGATACCACTGTTGGGGAACGTAGTAATTTCAAAAAAATTCCTACGCACACGCAAGATCATGGTGATGATATAGCAACGAGGGGAGAGTATGATCTACGTACCCTTGTAGATCGCAACGGAAGCGTTGACACAACATAGAGGAAGTAGTCGTACGTCTTCTTCCCAATCCAACCGATCCAAGCACCGTTACTCCGGCACCTCTGAGTTCTTAGCACACGTACAACTCGATGACGATCCCCGGGCTCCGATCCAGCAAAGCTTCGGGGAGGAGTTCTGTCAGCACGACGGCGTGGTGACGATCTTGATGTATTACCGACGCAGGGCTTCGCCTAAGCACTACAACGATATGATCGAGGTGGAATATGGTGGCAGGGGGCACCGCACACGGCTAAGGAACGATCTCAATGATCAACTTGTGTGTCTAGAGGTGCCCCCTGCCTCCGTATATAAAGGAGTCAAGGGGAAGAGGTGCGCCGGACAGGAGGAGGGCGCAGGAGGAGTCCTACTCCTACCGGGAGTAGGACTCCCCCCCCCAATCCTATTCCAACTAGGATTCCCAAGGGGGAAAGAGGGAGAGGGGTGGCCGGCCACCTCTCCTAGTCCTAATAGGACTAGGGGAGGGGGGAGGTGCGCAGCCCTTATGGGAAGCCCTTTCACCTTTCCACTAAGGCCCAATAAGGCCCATATGACTCCCGGGGGGTTCCGGTAACCTCCCGGTAATCCGGTAAAATCCTGATTTCACCCGGAACACTTCCGATGTCCAAACATAGGCTTCCAATATATCAATCTTTATGTCTCGACCATTTCGAGACTCCTCGTCATGTCCGTGATCACACCCAGGACTCCGAACAACCTTCGGTACATCAAAATGCATAAACTCATAATAACTGTCATCGTAACATTAAGCGTGCGGACCCTACGGTTCGAGAACAATGTAGACATGACCGAGACACGTCTCCGGTCAATAACCAATAGCGGGACCTGGATGCCCATATTGGCTCCTACATATTTTATGAAGATCTTTATCGGTCAGACCGCATAACAACATACGTTGTTCCCTTTGTCATTGGTATGTTACTTGCCCGAGATTCGATCGTCGGTATCCAGTACCTAGTTCAATCTCGTTACCGGCAAGTCTCTTTACTCGTTCCGTAATACATCATCTCACAACTACCATATTAGTTGTAATGCTTGCAAGGCTTATGTGATGTGCATTACCGAGAGGGCCCAGAGATACCTCTCCGACAATCGGAGTGACAAAACCTAATCTCGAAATACGCCAACCCAACATGTACCATTGGAGACACCTGTAGTACTCCTTTATAATCACCCAGATACGTTGTGACATTTGGTAGTACACAAAGTGTTCCTCCGGTACACGGGAGTTGCATAATCTCATAGTTATAGGAACATGTATAAGTCATGAAGAAAGCAACATCAACATACTAAACGATCGGGTGCTAAGCTAATGGAATGGGTCATGTCAATCAGATCATTCAACTAATGATGTGACCTCGTTAATCAAATAACAACTCATTGTTCATGGTTAGGAAACATAACCATCTTTGATTAACGAGCTAGTCAAGTAGAGGCATACTAGTGACACTTTGTTTGTCTATTTATTCACACATGTATTATGTTTCCGGTTAATACAATTCTAGCATGAATAATAAACATTTATCACGATTATAAGGAAATAAATAATAACTTTATTATTGCCTCTAGGGCATATTTCCTTCAATGATACCATACCAACTTTCAACATTCTCAGAGTTCATTTTGAAATGCTTTTGAATTTCAGGGTCTTATAGCTCAAAAAATCAGTAAATGCATGAAAAATAACAAATGAAGTCAGAAATGGTTGAAAATTGATGATGTGGCTTTGAATGGTGCATTTTGAACACACAAAAAGTCTGGAGTTGAAATAAGTTCAAAAAAATAAAATCCCTTTTGTAACAGATGAGTTTTCGTCCGAAACCCTGATACTTCGAAAGAGATTGTCCATTTTGTACACGAAGTGCATCCAGTTTTTGCCGTAACCCTCTCAACTTTTTAGCACATGCTATGTGGGTGAAATGATGATACCATACAACCTTTTTAGAGTTCATTTGTAGTGCTTTTCAATTTCAAGGTCATTCAGCTCAAAAAAATCAGTAAATGCATGAAAAATAACAAATGAAGTCAGAATGGGTTGAAAATTGAAGATGTGGATTTGAATGGTGCATCTTGAACACACAAAAAGTCAGGAGTTCAAATAAATTTTAAAAAATGAAATCTCTTTGTAACATATGAGTTTCCGTATGAAACCCTGATACTTTGAAAGAGATTGTCCATTTTGTACACGAAGTGCATCCAATTTTGGCCATAACCCTCTCAACTTTTTAGCACATGCTATGTGGGTGAAATGATGATACCATGCCAACTTTCAACCTTTTTAGAGTTCATTTGTAGTGCTTTTCAATTTCAAGGTCATTCAGCTCAAAAAAATCAGTAAATGCATGAAAATAACAAATGAAGTCAGAAAGGGTTGAAAATTGATGATGTGGCTTTAAATGGTGCATTTTGAACACACAAAAAGTCAGGGGTTCAAATAAGTTTTAAAAAATGAAATATCTTTGTAACAGATGAGTTTCCATATGAAACCCTGATACTTCGAAAGAGATTGTCAATTTTGTACACGAAGTGCATCTAGTTTTTGTCGTAACTCTCTCAACTTTTTAGCACATGCTATGTGGGTGAAATGATGATACCATGCCAACTTTCAACCTTTTCAGAGTTCATTTGAAATACTTTTGAATTTCAGGGTCTTATAGCTAAAAAAATCAGTAAATGCATGAAAAATAACAAATGAAGTCAGAAAGGGTTGAAAATTGATGATGTGGCTTTGAATGGTGCATTTTGAACACACAAAAAGTCTGGAGTTCAAATAAGTTTAAAAAATGAAATCCCTGTGTAACAGATGAGTTTCCGTATGAAACCCTCATACTTCGAAAAAGATTGTTCATTTTGTACACGAAGTGCATCTAGTTCTTGCCGTAACCCTCTCAACTTTTTAGCACATGTTATGTGGGTGAAATGATGATACCATGCCAACTTTCAACCTTTTCAGATTTCATTTGAAATGCTTTTGAATTTCAGGGTCTTATAGCTCAAAAAAAATCAGTAAATGCAGGAAAAATAACAAATGAAGTAAAAAAAGGTTGAAAATTGATGATGTGGCTTTGAATGGTGCATTTTGAACACACAAAAAGTCTGGAGTTCAAATAAGTTTAAAAAATGAAATCCCTGTGTAACAGATGAGTTTCCGTATGAAACCGTGATCAACTAAAAGGCAACATCATTTAGCTCAAAAATAAAACTATAATATTCTTTAATAGCAAACAATAATATTCTTTGATAGCAAAAGTAAAATCAACTAAAAAACTTTTATAAAACTCTAATAGCAAAAGGAATCAACTAAAAAGATTTTATAAACCTTTAGTATTATAAGTAT
>NC_057797.1:676436873-676437654 GCF_018294505.1 Triticum aestivum | reverse complement strand
AGTAAAATAAATAAACTTTAATAAATACGTAGAAATAAAATAAATTAAATTAAAATTTAATAAAATAAATAAGTAAAAACAAAGTAAAATAAAATAAAATAAACTTTAATAAAATAAATAAGTTGAAACAAAAGAAACTTTAATAAAGTAAAATAAATAAACTTTAATAAAATAAATAAAAATAGTAACAGTAAGTATTTTGTTGTAAGTAGAAATAAAATAAAATAAATAAAGCAACAAAGAAAACAAAAAAAATTTTAAAAAAGTGTCACCTACTTGGCCCCAACGGCCTGAATACGACTAGAAACCCAACCATGGGCCAGGATTCAGGCCCGCACGAGGCCCAGTAGGCCCACAGGCACATAGTAACAGATTATGCCCGAAAGCCTGCAGTTGAGAGGAGTTCGAAAGGGTGGGCGCAACAGCGCTTATAAACCACTCTCGATCCCTCTCAACTAGCAAGGTGGGGCTAAACTTTTGGCCGCGACGCGGGCAGCAAGAGGCTTTTGGTCCCGGTTGGTGTCACCAATCGGGACTAAAGGTATGCATTGGTACCGGTTCATGGCACCAACCGGGACTAAAGGGGGGTCCCGGTTGGTGCCACCAACCAAGACCAAAAGCCTCTGTTTTCCTGAAAAGAGACCTTTGGTCCCGGTTGGTGCCACGAACCGGGACCAAAGCTCTGGGTATATAACCCACTTGTGAAAATTTTCATCCTCATCTCGCAGTTGCCCCCGACGACCTCGACGACATCGACGCCGCCAGGCTGCCCCGACGCCGC